>NW_027461678.1:300000-494912 GCF_050947455.1 Rhinoderma darwinii | reverse complement strand
GCCATTGCTTGTTGCTTTTACATCCATGTATGGAAGAACCCCGGCAGGCATCTGCCAATAAAAAGGGTCAATTTTTGGAGGGCTTGTCAAAAGCCATTGCTTGTTGCTTTTACATCTATGTATGGAAGAACCCCGGCAGGCATCTGCCAAAAAAAGGGTAAATTTTTGGAGGGCTTGTCAAAAGCCATTGCTTGTTGCTTTTACATCCATGTATGGAAGAACCCCGGCAGGCATCTGCCAAAAAAAGGGTAAATTTTTGGAGGGCTTGTCAAAAGCCATTGCTTGTTGCTTTTACATCCATGTATGGAAGAACCCCGGCAGGCATCTGCCAATAAAAAGGGTCAATTTTTGGAGGGCTTGTCAAAAGCCATTGCTTGTTGCTTTTACATCTATGTATGGAAGAACCCCGGCAGGCATCTGCCAAAAAAAAGGGTCAATTTTTGGAGGGCTTGTCAAAAACCATTGCTTGTTGCTTTTACATCCATGTATGGAAGAACCCCGGCAGGCATCTGCCAATAAAAAGGGTCAGATTTATGGAGAGCTTGTCAAAAGCCATTGCTTGTTGCTTTTACATCTCATGTATGGAAGAACCCCGGCAGGCATCTGCCAAAAAAAAGGGTCAATTTTTGGAGGGCTTGTCAAAAGCCATTGCTTGTTGCTTTTACATCCATGTATGGAAGAACCCCGGCAGGCATCTGCCACTAAAAAGGGTCAATTTTTGGAGGGCTTGTCAAAAGCCATTGCTTGTTGCTTTTACATCCATGTATGGAAGAACCCCGGCAGGCATCTGCCACTAAAAAGGGTCAATTTTTGGAGGGCTTGTCAAAAGCCATTGCTTGTTGCTTTTACATCTATGTATGGAAGAACCCCGGCAGGCATCTGCCAATTAAAAGGGTACAGTTTTTGGAGGGCTTGTCAAAAGCCATTGCTTGTTGCTTTTACATCCATGTATGGAAGAACCCCGGCAGGCATCTGCCAATAAAAAGGGTCAATTTTTGGAGTGCTTGTCAAAAGCCATTGCTTGTTGCTTTTACATCTCATGTATGGAAGAACCCCGGCAGGCATCTGCCAATAAAAAG
This sequence comes from Rhinoderma darwinii, assembly GCF_050947455.1. Taxonomy (NCBI): domain Eukaryota; kingdom Metazoa; phylum Chordata; class Amphibia; order Anura; family Rhinodermatidae; genus Rhinoderma; species Rhinoderma darwinii. The sequence goes on along the minus strand of NW_027461678.1, from coordinate 493,833 downwards.
GGTCAATTTTTGGAGGGCTTGTGAAAAGCCATTGCTTCTTGCTTTTACATTCATGTATGGAAGAACCCCGGCAGGCATCTGCCAAAAAAAAGGGTCAATTTTTGGAGGGCTTGTCAAAAGCCATTGCTTGTTGCTTTTACATCCATGTATGGAAGAACCCCGGCAGGCATCTGCCAATAAAAAGGGTCAATTTTTGGAGGGCTTGTCAAAAGCCATTGCTTGTTGCTTTTACATCCATGTATGGAAGAACCCCGGCAGGCATCTGCCAATAAAAAGGGTCAATTTTTGGAGGGCTTGTCAAAAGCCATTGCTTGTTGCTTTTACATCCATGTATGGAAGAACCCCGGCAGGCATCTGCCAATAAAAAGGGTCAATTTTTGGAGGGCTTGTCAAAAGCCATTGCTTGTTGCTTTTACATCTATGTATGGAAGAACCCCGGCAGGCATCTGCCAATAAAAAGGGTAAATTTTTGGACGGCTTGTCAAAAGCCATTGCTTGTTGCTTTTACATCTATGTATGGAAGAACCCCGGCAGGCATCTGCCAATAAAAAGGGTCAATTTTTGGAGGGCTTGTCAAAAGCCATTGCTTGTTGCTTTTACATCAATGTATGGAAGAACCCCGGCAGGCATCTGCCAATAAAAAGGGTCAATTTTTGGAGGGCTTGTCAAAAGCCATTGCTTTTTGCTTTTACATCTATGTATGGAAGAACCCCGGCAGGCATCTGCCAATAAAAAGGGTCAATTTATGGAGAGCTTGTCAAAAGCCATTGCTTGTTGCTTTTACATCTATGTATGGAAGAACCCCGGCAGGCATCTGCCAAAAAAAAGGGTAAATTTTTGGAGGGCTTGTCAAAAGCCATTGCTTGTTGCTTTTACATCCATGTATGGAAGAACCCCGGCAGGCATCTGCCACTAAAATGGGTCCATTTTTGGAGGGCTTGTCAAAAGCCATTGCTTGTTGCTTTTACATCTATGTATGGAAGAACCCCGGCAGGCATCTGCCAAAAAAAGGGTCAATTTTTGGAGGGCTTGTCAAAAGCCATTGCTTGTTGCTTTTACATTCATGTATGGAAGAACCCCGGCAGGCATCTGCCAATAGAAAGGGTCAATTTTTGGAGGGCTTGTGAAAAGCCATTGCTAGTTGCTTTTACATTCATGTATGGAAGAACCCCGGCAGACATCTGCCAATAAAAGGGGTAAATTTTTGGAGGGCTTGTCAAAAGCCATTGCTTGTTGCTTTTACATCTATGTATGGAAGAACCCCGGCAGGCATTTGCCAAAAAAAGGGTACATTTTTGGAGGGCTTGTCAAAAGCCATTGCTTGTTGCTTTTACATCCATGTATGGAAGAACCCCGGCAGGCATCGCCAATAAAAAGGGTCAATTTTTGGAGGGCTTATCAAAAGCCATTGCTTGTTGCTTTTACATCTATCTATGGAAGAACCCCGGCAGGCATCTGCCACTAAAAAGGGTCAATTTTTGGAGGGCTTGTCAAAAGCCATTGCTTGTTGCTTTTACATCTATGTATGGAAGAACCCCGGCAGGCATCTGCCAATTAAAAGGGTACATTTTTGGAGGCTTGTCAAAAGCCATTGCTTGTTTCTTTTACATCCATGTATGGAAGAACCCCGGCAGGCATCTGCCAATAAAAAAGGGTCAATTTTTGGAGTGCTTGTCAAATCCATTGCTTTGTTGCTTTTACATCTATGTATGGAAGAACCCCGGCAGGCATCTGCCAATAAAAAGGGTCAATTTTTGGAGGGCTTGTGAAAAGCCATTGCTTGTTGCTTTTACATTCATGTATGGAAGAACCCCGGCAGGCATCTGCCAAAAAAAGGGTAAATTTTTGGAGGGCTTGTCAAAAGCCATTGCTTGTTGCTTTTACATCCATGTATGGAAGAACCCCGGCAGGCATCTGCCAATAAAAAGGGTCAATTTTTGGAGGGCTTGTCAAAAGCCATTGCTTGTTGCTTTTACATCTATCTATGGAAAGAACCCCGGCAGGCATCTGCCAAAAAAAAGGGTAAATTTTGGAGGGCTTGTCAAAAGCCATTGCTTGTTGCTTTTACATCCATGTATGGAAGAACCCCGGCAGGCATCTGCCACTAAAAAGGGTCAATTTTTGGAGGGCTTGTCAAAAGCCATTGCTTGTTGCTTTTACATCTATGTATGGAAGAACCCCGGGGAAAGGCATCTGCCACTAAAAGGGTCAATTTTTGAGGGCTTGTCAAAAGCCATTGCTTGTTGCTTTTACATCTATGTATGGAAGAACCCCGGCAGGCATCTGCCAAAAAAGGGTACATTTTTGGAGGGCTTGTCAAAAGTCATTGCTTGTTGCTTTTACATCCATGTATGGAAGAACCCCGGGAGGCATCTGCTAATAAAAAGGGTCAATTTTTGGAGGGCTTGTCAAAAGCCATTGCTTGTTGCTTTTACATCCATGTATGGAAGAACCCCGGCAGGCATCTGCCAAAAAAAAGGGTAAATTTTTGGAGGACTTGTCAAAAGCCATTGCTTGTTGCTTTTACATCCATGTATGGAAGAACCCCGGCAGGCATCTGCCAATAAAAAGGGTCAATTTTTGGAGGGCTTGTCAAAAGCCATTGCTTGTTGCTTTTACATCTATCTATGGAAGAACCCCGGCAGGCATCTGCCACTAAAAAGGGTAAATTTTTGGAGGGCTTGTCAAAAGCCATTGCTTGTTGCTTTTACATCCATGTATGGAAGAACCCCGGCAGGCATCTGCCACTAAAAAGGGTAAATTTTTGGAGGGCTTGTCAAAAGCCATTGCTTGTTGCTTTTACATCTATGTATGGAAGAACCCCGGCAGGCATCTGCCAATTAAAAGGGTACATTTTTGGAGGGCTTGTCAAAAGCCATTGCTTGTTGCTTTTACATCCATGTATGGAAGAACCCCCGGCAGGCATCTGCCAATAAAAAGGGTCAATTTTTGGAGTGCTTGTCAAAAGCCATTGCTTTGTTGCTTTTACATCTATCTATGGAAGAACCCCGGCAGGCATCTGCCAATAAAAAGGGTAAATTTTTGGAGGGCTTGTCAAAAGCCATTGCTTGTTGCTTTTACATCCATGTATGGAAGAACCCCGGCAGGCATCTGCCAATTAAAAGGGTACATTTTGGAGGGCTTGTCAAAAGCCATTGCTTGTTGCTTTTACATCTATGTATGGAAGAACCCGGCAGGCATCTGCCAAAAAAAGGGTACATTTTTGGAGGGCTTGTCAAAAGCCATTGCTTGTTGCTTTTACATCCATGTATGGAAGAACCCCGGCAGGCATCTGCCAATAAAAAGGGTCAATTTTTGGAGGGCTTGTCAAAAGCCATTGCTTGTTGCTTTTACATCTATCTATGGAAGAACCCCGGCAGGCATCTGCCAAAAAAAGGGTAAATTTTTGGAGGGCTTGTCAAAAGCCATTGCTTGTTGCTTTTACATCTATGTATGGAAGAAACCCGGCAGGCATTTGCCAAAAAAAGGGTAAATTTTTGGAGGGCTTGTCAAAAGCCATTGCTTGTTGCTTTTACATCCATGTATGGAAGAACCCCGGCAGGCATCTGCCACTAAAAAGGGTCAATTTTTGGAGGGCTTGTCAAAAGCCATTGCTTGTTGCTTTTACATCTATGTATGGAAGAACAACGGGAAAGGCATCTGCCACTAAAAAGGGTCAATTTTTGGAGGGCTTGTCAAAAGCCATTGCTTGTTGCTTTTACATCTATGTATGGAAGAACCCCGGCAGGCATCTGCCAAAAAAAGGGTACATTTTTGGAGGGCTTGTCAAAAGTCATTGCTTGTTGCTTTTACATCCATGTATGGAAGAACCCCGGCAGGCATCTGCTAATAAAAAGGGTCAATTTTTGGAGGGCTTGTCAAAAGCCATTGCTTGTTGCTTTTACATCCATGTATGGAAGAACCCCGGCAGGCATCTGCCAAAAAAAGGGTAAATTTTTGGAGGACTTGTCAAAAGCCATTGCTTGTTGCTTTTACATCCATGTATGGAAGAACCCCGGCAGGCATCTGCCAATAAAAAGGGTAAATTTTTGGAGGGCTTGTCAAAAGCCATTGCTTGTTGCTTTTACATCTATCTATGGAAGAACCCCGGCAGGCATCTGCCAATAAAAAGGGTAAATTTTTGGAGGGCTTGTCAAAATTCATTGCTTGTTGCTTTTACATCCATGTATGGAAGAACCCCGGCAGGCATCTGCCAATAAAAAGGGTCAATTTTTGGAGGGCTTGTCAAAATCCATTGCTTTTTGCTTTTACATCTATGTATGGAAGAACACCGGCAGGCATCTGCCAAAAAAAAGGGTACATTTTTGGAGGGCTTGTCAAAAGCCATTGCTTGTTGCTTTTACATCCATGTATGGAAGAACCCCGGCAGGCATCTGCCAAAAAAAAGGGTCAATTTTTGGAGGGCTTGTCAAAAGCCATTGCTTGTTGCTTTTACATCCATGTATGGAAGAACCCCGGCAGGCATCTGCCACTAAAAAGGGTCAATTTTTGGAGGGCTTGTCAAAAGCCATTGCTTGTTGCTTTTACATCTATGTATAGAAGAACCCCGGCAGGCATCTGCCAAAAAAAGGGTAAATTTTTGGAGGGCTTGTCAAAAGCCATTGCTTGTTGCTTTTACAACTATGTATGGAAGAACCCCGGCAGGCATCTGCCAATAGAAAGGGTCAATTTTTGGAGGGCTTGTGAAAAGCCATTGCTTGTTGCTTTTACATTCATGTATGGAAGAACCCCGGCAGGCATCTGCCAATAAAAGGGGTAAATTTTTGGAGGGCTTGTCAAAAGCCATTGCTTGTTGCTTTTACATCTATGTATGGAAGAACCCCGGCAGGCATTTGCCAAAAAAAGGGTAAATTTTTGGAGGGCTTGTCAAAAGCCATTGCTTGTTGCTTTTACATCCATGTATGGAAGAACCCCGGCAGGCATCTGCCAATAAAAAGGGTCAATTTTTGGAGGGCTTGTCAAAAGTCATTGCTTGTTGCTTTTACATCTATCTATGGAAGAACCCCGGCAGGCATCTGCCACTAAAAAGGGTCAATTTTTGGAGGGCTTGTCAAAAGCCATTGCTTGTTGCTTTTACATCCATGTATGGAAGAACCCCGGCAGGCATCTGCCACTAAAAAGGGTCAATTTTTGGAGGGCTTGTCAAAAGCCATTGCTTGTTGCTTTTACATCTATGTATGGAAGAACCCCGGCAGGCATCTGCCAAAAAAAGGGTACATTTTTGGAGGGCTTGTCAAAAGCCATTGCTTGTTGCTTTTACATCCATGTATGGAAGAACCCCGGCAGGCATCTGCCAATAAAAAGGGTAAATTTTTGGAGGGCTTGTCAAAAGCCATTGCTTGTTGCTTTTACATTCATGTATGGAAGAACCCCGGAAGGCATCTGCCAAAAAAAAGGGTAAATTTTTGGAGGGCTTGTCAAAAGCCATTGCTTGTTGCTTTTACATCCATGTATGGAAGAACCCCGGCAGGCATCTGCCAATAAAAAGGGTCAATTTTTGGAGGGCTTGTCAAAAGCCATTGCTTGTTGCTTTTACATCCATGTATGGAAGAACCCCGGCAGGCATCTGCCACTAAAAAGGGTCAATTTTTGGAGGGCTTGTCAAAAGCCATTGCTTGTTGCTTTTACATCCATGTATGGAAGAACCCCGGCAGGCATCTGCCAAAAAAAGGGTAAATTTTTGGAGGACTTGTCAAAAGCCATTGCTTGTTGCTTTTACATCCATGTATGGAAGAACCCCGGCAGGCATCTGCCAATAAAAAGGGTCAATTTTTGGAGGGCTTGTCAAAAGCCATTGCTTGTTGCTTTTACATCTATGTATGGATGAACCCCGGCAGGCATCTGCCAATAAAAAGGGTAAATTTTTGGAGGGCTTGTCAAAAGCCATTGCTTGTTGCTTTTACATCCATGTATGGAAGAACCCCGGCAGGCATCTGCCAAAAAAAGGGTAAATTTTTGGAGGACTTGTCAAAAGCCATTGCTTGTTGCTTTTACATCCATGTATGGAAGAACCCCGGCAGGCATCTGCCACTAAAAAGGGTCAATTTTTGGAGGGCTTGTCAAAAGCCATTGCTTGTTGCTTTTACATCCATGTATGGAAGAACCCCGGCAGGCATCTGCCAAAAAAAGGGTAAATTTTTGGAGGACTTGTCAAAAGCCATTGCTTGTTGCCTTTACATCCATGTATGGAAGAACCCCGGCAGGCATCTGCCAATAAAAAGGGTCAATTTTTGGAGGGCTTGTCAAAAGCCATTGCTTGTTGCTTTTACATCTATGTATGGATGAACCCCGGCAGGCATCTACCAATAAAAAGGGTCAATTTTTGGAGGGCTTGTCAAAATCCATTGCTTTTTGCTTTTACATCTATGTATGGAAGAACACCGGCAGGCATCTGCCAAAAAAAGGGTACATTTTTGGAGGGCTTGTCAAAAGCCATTGCTTGTTGCTTTTACATCCATGTATGGAAGAACCCCGGCAGGCATCTGCCAAAAAAAGGGTCAATTTTTGGAGGGCTTGTCAAAAGTCATTGCTTGTTGCTTTTACATCCATGTATGGAAGAACCCCGGCAGGCATCTGCCAATAAAAAGGGTCAATTTTTGGAGGGCTTGTCAAAAGTCATTGCTTGTTGCTTTTACATCTATCTATGGAAGAACCCCGGCAGGCATCTGCCACTAAAAAGGGTCAATTTTTGGAGGGCTTGTCAAAAGCCATTGCTTGTTGCTTTTACATCCATGTATGGAAGAACCCCGGCAGGCATCTGCCACTAAAAAGGGTCAATTTTTGGAGGGCTTGTCAAAAGCCATTGCTTGTTGCTTTTACATCTATGTATGGAAGAACCCCGGCAGGCATCTGCCAAAAAAAGGGTACATTTTTGGAGGGCTTGTCAAAAGCCATTGCTTGTTGCTTTTACATCCATGTATGGAAGAACCCCGGCAGGCATCTGCCAATAAAAAGGGTAAATTTTTGGAGGGCTTGTCAAAAGCCATTGCTTGTTGCTTTTACATTCATGTATGGAAGAACCCCGGAAGGCATCTGCCAAAAAAAAGGGTAAATTTTTGGAGGGCTTGTCAAAAGCCATTGCTTGTTGCTTTTACATCCATGTATGGAAGAACCCCGGCAGGCATCTGCCAATAAAAAGGGTCAATTTTTGGAGGGCTTGTCAAAAGCCATTGCTTGTTGCTTTTACATCCATGTATGGAAGAACCCCGGCAGGCATCTGCCACTAAAAAGGGTCAATTTTTGGAGGGCTTGTCAAAAGCCATTGCTTGTTGCTTTTACATCCATGTATGGAAGAACCCCGGCAGGCATCTGCCAAAAAAAGGGTAAATTTTTGGAGGACTTGTCAAAAGCCATTGCTTGTTGCTTTTACATCCATGTATGGAAGAACCCCGGCAGGCATCTGCCAATAAAAAGGGTCAATTTTTGGAGGGCTTGTCAAAAGCCATTGCTTGTTGCTTTTACATCTATGTATGGATGAACCCCGGCAGGCATCTGCCAATAAAAAGGGTAAATTTTTGGAGGGCTTGTCAAAAGCCATTGCTTGTTGCTTTTACATCCATGTATGGAAGAACCCCGGCAGGCATCTGCCAAAAAAAGGGTAAATTTTTGGAGGACTTGTCAAAAGCCATTGCTTGTTGCTTTTACATCCATGTATGGAAGAACCCCGGCAGGCATCTGCCACTAAAAAGGGTCAATTTTTGGAGGGCTTGTCAAAAGCCATTGCTTGTTGCTTTTACATCCATGTATGGAAGAACCCCGGCAGGCATCTGCCAAAAAAAGGGTAAATTTTTGGAGGACTTGTCAAAAGCCATTGCTTGTTGCCTTTACATCCATGTATGGAAGAACCCCGGCAGGCATCTGCCAATAAAAAGGGTCAATTTTTGGAGGGCTTGTCAAAAGCCATTGCTTGTTGCTTTTACATCTATGTATGGATGAACCCCGGCAGGCATCTACCAATAAAAAGGGTCAATTTTTGGAGGGCTTGTCAAAATCCATTGCTTTTTGCTTTTACATCTATGTATGGAAGAACACCGGCAGGCATCTGCCAAAAAAAGGGTACATTTTTGGAGGGCTTGTCAAAAGCCATTGCTTGTTGCTTTTACATCCATGTATGGAAGAACCCCGGCAGGCATCTGCCAAAAAAAGGGTCAATTTTTGGAGGGCTTGTCAAAAGCCATTGCTTGTTGCTTTTACATCAATGTATGGAAGAACCCCGGCAGGCATCTGCCAATAAAAAGGGTCAATTTTTGGAGGGCTTGTCAAAAGCCATTGCTTTTTGCTTTTACATCTATGTATGGAAGAACCCCGGCAGGTATCTGCCACTAAAAAGGGTCAATTTATGGAGGGCTTGTCAAAAGCCATTGCTTGTTGCTTTTACATCTATGTATGGAAGAACCCCGGCAGGCATCTACCAAAAAAAGGGTCAATTTTTGGAGGGCTTGTCAAAAGCCATTGCTTGTTGCTTTTACATTCATGTATGGAAGAACCCCGGCAGGCATCTGCCACTAAAAAGGGTCCATTTTTGGAGGGCTTGTCAAAAGCCATTGCTTGTTGCTTTTACATCCATGTATGGAAGAACCCCGGCAGGCATCGCCAATAAAAAGAGTCAATTTTTGGAGGGCTTGTCAAAAGCCATTGCTTGTTGCTTTTACATCTATCTATGGAAGAACCCCGGCAGGCATCTGCCAATAAAAAGGGTAAATTTTTGGAGGGCTTGTCAAAAGCCATTGCTTGTTGCTTTTACATCCATGTATGGAAGAACCCCGGCAGGCATCTGCCAAAAAAAGGGTAAATTTTTGGAGGGCTTGTCAAAAGCCATTGCTTGTTGCTTTTACATCCATGTATGGAAGAACCCCGGCAGGCATCTGCCAATAAAAAGGGTCAATTTTTGGAGGGCTTGTCAAAAGCCATTGCTTGTTGCTTTTACATCCATGTATGGAAGAACCCCGGCAGGTATCTGCCACTAAAAAGGGTAAATTTTTGGAGGGCTTGTCAAAAGCCATTGCTTGTTGCTTTTACATCTATGTATGGAAGAACCCCGGCAGGCATCTGCCAAAAAAAAGGGTCAATTTTTGGAGGGCTTGTCAAAAGCCATTGCTTGTTGCTTTTACATCCGTGTATGGAAGAACCCCGGCAGGCATCTGCCACTAAAAAGGGTCAATTTTTGGAGGGCTTGTCAAAAGCCATTGCTTGTTGCTTTTACATCTATGTATGGAAGAACCCCGGCAGGCATCTGCCAAAAAAAGGGTCAATTTTTGGAGGGCTTGTCAAAAGCCATTGCTTGTTGCTTTTACATCCATGTATGGAAGAACCCCGGCAGGCATCGCCAATAAAAAGAGTCAATTTTTGGAGGGCTTGTCAAAAGCCATTGCTTGTTGCTTTTACATCTATCTATGGAAGAACCCCGGCAGGCATCTGCCAATAAAAAGGGTAAATTTTTGGAGGGCTTGTCAAAAGCCATTGCTTGTTGCTTTTACATCCATGTATGGAAGAACCCCGGCAGGCATCTGCCAAAAAAAGGGTAAATTTTTGGAGGGCTTGTCAAAAGCCATTGCTTGTTGCTTTTACATCCATGTATGGAAGAACCCCGGCAGGCATCTGCCAATAAAAAGGGTCAATTTTTGGAGGGCTTGTCAAAAGCCATTGCTTGTTGCTTTTACATCCATGTATGGAAGAACCCCGGCAGGTATCTGCCACTAAAAAGGGTAAATTTTTGGAGGGCTTGTCAAAAGCCATTGCTTGTTGCTTTTACATCTATGTATGGAAGAACCCCGGCAGGCATCTGCCAAAAAAAAGGGTCAATTTTTGGAGGGCTTGTCAAAAGCCATTGCTTGTTGCTTTTACATCCGTGTATGGAAGAACCCCGGCAGGCATCTGCCACTAAAAAGGGTCAATTTTTGGAGGGCTTGTCAAAAGCCATTGCTTGTTGCTTTTACATCTATGTATGGAAGAACCCCGGCAGGCATCTGCCAAAAAAAGGGTCAATTTTTGGAGGGCTTGTCAAAAGCCATTGCTTGTTGCTTTTACAACTATGTATGGAAGAACCCCGGCAGGCATCTGCCAATAGAAAGGGACAATTTTTGGAGGGCTTGTGAAAAGCCATTGCTTGTTGCTTTTACATTCATGTATGGAAGAACACCGGCAGGCATCTGCCAATAAAAGGGGTAAATTTTTGGAGGGCTTGTCAAAAGCCATTGCTTGTTGCTTTTACATCTATGTATGGAAGAACCCCGGCAGGCATTTGCCAAAAAAAGGGTTTATTTTTGGAGGGCTTGTCAAAAGCCATTGCTTGTTGCTTTTACATCCATGTATGGAAGAACCCCGGCAGGCATCGCCAATAAAAAGGGTCAATTTTTGGAGGGCCTATCAAAAGCCATTGCTTGTTGCTTTTACATCTATCTATGGAAGAACCCCGGCAGGCATCTGCCAATAAAAAGGGTCAATTTTTGGAGGGCTTGTCAAAAGCCATTACTTGTTGCTTTTACATCTATCTATGGAAGAACCCCGGCAGGCATCTGCCAAAAAAAAGGGTAAATTTTTGGAGGGCTTGTCAAAAGCCATTGCTTGTTGCTTTTACATTAATGTATGGAAGAACCCCGGCAGGCATCTGCCAATACAAAGGGTAAATTTTTGGACGGCTTGTGAAAAGCCATTGCTTGTTACTTTTACATCCATGTATGGAAGAACCCCGGCAGGCATCTGCCAATAAAAAGGGTAAATTTTTGGAGGGCTTGTCAAAAGCCATTGCTTTTTGCTTTTACATCTATGTATGGAAGAACCCCGGCAGGCATCTGCCAAAAAAAAGGGTCAATTTTTGGAGGGCTTGTCAAAAGCCATTGCTTGTTGCTTTTACATTAATGTATGGAAGAACCCCGGAAGGCATCTGCCAATAAAAAGGGTCAATTTTTGGAGGGCTTGTGAAAAGCCATTGCTTGTTACTTTTACATCCATGTATGGAAGAACCCCGGCAGGCATCTGCCACTAAAAAGGGTCAATTTTTGGAGGGCTTGTCAAAAGCCATTGCTTGTTGCTTTTACAACTATGTATGGAAGAACCCCGGCAGGCATCTGCCAATAGAAAGGGTCAATTTTTGGAGGGCTTGTGAAAAGCCATTGCTTGTTGCTTTTACATTCATGTATGGAAGAACCCCGGCAGGCATCTGCCAATAAAAGGGGTACATTTTTGGAGGGCTTGTCAAAAGCCATTGCTTGTTGCTTTTACATCTATGTATGGAAGGACCCCGGCAGGCATCTGCCAAAAAAAGGGTACATTTTTGGAGGGCTTGTCAAAAGCCATTGCTTGTTGCTTTTACATTATTTTATGGAAGAACCCCGGCAGGCATCTGCCAATAAAAAGGGTCAATTTTTGGACGGCTTGTCAAAAGCCATTGCTTTTTGCTTTTACATCTATGTATGGAAGAACCCCGGCAGGCATCTGCCACTAAAAAGGGTCAATTTATGTAGGGCTTGTCAAAAGCCATTGCTTGTTGCTTTTACATCTATGTATGGAAGAACCCCGGAGGCATCTGCCACTAAAAAGGGTAAATTTTTGGAGGGCTTGTAAAAAAAAGCCATTGCTTGTTGCTTTTACATCTATGTATTGAAGAACCCCGGCAGGCATCTGCCAAAAAAAGGGTCAATTTTTGGAGGGCTTGTCAAAAGCCATTGCTTTTTGCTTTTACATCTATGTATGGAAGAACCCCGGCAGGCATCTGCCACTAAAAAGGGTCAATTTATGTAGGGCTTGTCAAAAGCCATTGCTTGTTGCTTTTACATCTATGTATGGAAGAACCCCGGCAGGCATCTGCCAAAAAAAAGGGTCAATTTTTGGAGGGCTTGTCAAAAGCCATTGCTTGTTGCTTTTACATCCTTGTATGGAAGAACCCCGGCAGGCATCTGCCAATAAAAGGGGTACATTTTTGGAGGGCTTGTCAAAAGCCATTGCTTGTTGCTTTTACATCCATGTATGGAAGAACCCCGGCAGGCATCTGCCAATAAAAAGGGTCAATTTTTGGAGGGCTTGTCAAAAGCCATTGATTGTTGCTTTTACATCTATCTATGGAAGAACCCCGGCAGGCATCTGCCACTAAAAAGGGTAAATTTTTGGAGGGCTTGTCAAAAGCCATTGCTTGTTGCTTTTACATCCATGTATGGAAGAACCCCGGCAGGCATCTGCCACTAAAAAGGGTCAATTTTTGGAGGGCTTGTCAAAAGCCATTGCTTGTTGCTTTTACATCTATGTATGGAAGAACCCCGGCAGGCATCTGCCAAAAAAAGGGTACATTTTTGGAGGGCTTGTCAAAAGCCATTGCTTGTTGCTTTTACATCCATGTATGGAAGAACCCCGGCAGGCATCTGCCAATAAAAAGGGTCAATTTTTGGAGGGCTTGTCAAAAGCCATTGCTTGTTGCTTTTACATCTATGTATGGAAGAACCCCGGCAGGCATCTGCCAAAAAAAAGGGTACATTTTTGGAGGGCTTGTCAAAAGCCATTGCTTGTTGCTTTTACATCCATGTATGGAAGAACCCCGGCAGGCATCTGCCAAAAAAAAGGGTCAATTTTTGGAGGGCTTGTCAAAAGCCATTGCTTTTTGCTTTTACATCTATGTATGGAAGAACCCCGGCAGGCATCTGCCACTAAAAAGGGTCAATTTATGTAGGGCTTGTCAAAAGCCATTGCTTGTTGCTTTTACATCTATGTATGGAAGAACCCCGGCAGGCATCTGCCAAAAAAAAGGGTCAATTTTTGGAGGGCTTGTCAAAAGCCATTGCTTGTTGCTTTTACATCCATGTATGGAAGAACCCCGGCAGGCATCTGCCACTAAAAAGGGTAAATTTTTGGAGGGCTTGTCAAAAGCCATTGCTTGTTGCTTTTACATCCATGTATGGAAGAACCCCGGCAGGCATCTGCCAATAAAAAGGGTCAATTTTTGGAGGGCTTGTCAAAAGCCATTGATTGTTGCTTTTACATCTATCTATGGAAGAACCCCGGCAGGCATCTGCCACTAAAAAGGGTAAATTTTTGGAGGGCTTGTCAAAAGCCATTGCTTGTTGCTTTTACATCCATGTATGGAAGAACCCCGGCAGGCATCTGCCACTAAAAAGGGTCAATTTTTGGAGGGCTTGTCAAAAGCCATTGCTTGTTGCTTTTACATCTATGTATGGAAGAACCCCGGCAGGCATCTGCCAAAAAAAGGGTACATTTTTGGAGGGCTTGTCAAAAGCCATTGCTTGTTGCTTTTACATCCATGTATGGAAGAACCCCGGCAGGCATCTGCCAATAAAAAGGGTCAATTTTTGGAGGGCTTGTCAAAAGCCATTGCTTGTTGCTTTTACATCTATGTATGGAAGAACCCCGGCAGGCATCTGCCAAAAAAAGGGTACATTTTTGGAGGGCTTGTCAAAAGCCATTGCTTGTTGCTTTTACATTCATGTATGGAAGAAACCCCGGCAGGCATCTGCCAATAAAAAGGGTAAATTTTTGGAGGGCTTGTGAAAAGCCATTGCTTGATGCTTTTACATTATTTTATGGAAGAACCCCGGCAGGCATCTGCCAATAAAAAGGGTAAATTTTTGGACGGCTTGTCAAAAGCCATTGCTTTTTGCTTTTACATCTATGTATGGAAGAACCCCGGCAGGCATCTGCCACTAAAAAGGGTCAATTTATGTAGGGCTTGTCAAAAGCCATTGCTTGTTGCTTTTACATCTATGTATGGAAGAACCCCGGCAGGCATCTGCCAAAAAAAAGGGTCAATTTTTGGAGGGCTTGTCAAAAGCCATTGCTTGTTGCTTTTACATCCATGTATGGAAGAACCCCGGCAGGCATCTGCCACTAAAAAGGGTCAATTTTTGGAGGGCTTGTCAAAAGCCATTGCTTGTTGCTTTTACATTCATGTATGGAAGAACCCCGGCAGGCATCTGCCAATAAAAAGGGTACATTTTTGGAGGGCTTGTCAAAAGCCATTGCTTGTTGCTTTTACATCCATGTATGGAAGAACCCCGGCAGGCATCTGCCAAAAAAAGGGTAAATTTTTGGAGGGCTTGTCAAAAGCCATTGCTTGTTGCTTTTACATCCATGTATGGAAGAACCCCGGCAGGCATCGCCAATAAAAAGGGTCAATTTTTGGAGGGCTTATCAAAAGCCATTGCTTGTTGCTTTTACATCTATCTATGGAAGAACCCCGGCAGGCATCTGCCACTAAAAAGGGTCAATTTTTGGAGGGCTTGTCAAAAGCCATTGCTTGTTGCTTTTACATCCATGTATGGAAGAACCCCGGCAGGCATCTGCCACTAAAAAGGGTCAATTTTTGGAGGGCTTGTCAAAAGCCATTGCTTGTTGCTTTTACATCTATGTATGGAAGAACCCCGGCAGGCATCTGCCAATTAAAAGGGTACATTTTTGGAGGGCTTGTCAAAAGCCATTGCTTGTTGCTTTTACATCCATGTATGGAAGAACCCCCGGCAGGCATCTGCCAATAAAAAGGGTCAATTTTTGGAGTGCTTGTCAAAAGCCATTGCTTTGTTGCTTTTACATCTATCTATGGAAGAACCCCGGCAGGCATCTGCCAATAAAAAGGGTAAATTTTTGGAGGGCTTGTCAAAAGCCATTGCTTGTTGCTTTTACATCCATGTATGGAAGAACCCCGGCAGGCATCTGCCAATTAAAAGGGTACATTTTTGGAGGGCTTGTCAAAAGCCATTGCTTGTTGCTTTTACATCTATGTATGGAAGAACCCCGGCAGGCATCTGCCAAAAAAAGGGTAAATTTTTGGAGGGCTTGTCAAAAGCCATTGCTTGTTGCTTTTACATCCATGTATGGAAGAACCCCGGCAGGCATCTGCCAATAAAAAGGGTCAATTTTTGGAGGGCTTGTCAAAAGCCATTGCTTGTTGCTTTTACATCTATCTATGGAAGAACCCCGGCAGGCATCTGCCAAAAAAAGGGTAAATTTTTGGAGGGCTTGTCAAAAGCCATTGCTTGTTGCTTTTACATCTATGTATGGAAGAAACCCGGCAGGCATTTGCCAAAAAAAGGGTAAATTTTTGGAGGGCTTGTCAAAAGCCATTGCTTGTTGCTTTTACATCCATGTATGGAAGAACCCCGGCAGGCATCTGCCACTAAAAAGGGTCAATTTTTGGAGGGCTTGTCAAAAGCCATTGCTTGTTGCTTTTACATCTATGTATGGAAGAACAACGGGAAAGGCATCTGCCACTAAAAAGGGTCAATTTTTGGAGGGCTTGTCAAAAGCCATTGCTTGTTGCTTTTACATCTATGTATGGAAGAACCCCGGCAGGCATCTGCCAAAAAAAGGGTACATTTTTGGAGGGCTTGTCAAAAGTCATTGCTTGTTGCTTTTACATCCATGTATGGAAGAACCCCGGCAGGCATCTGCTAATAAAAAGGGTAAATTTTTGGAGGGCTTGTCAAAAGCCATTGCTTGTTGCTTTTACATCCATGTATGGAAGAACCCCGGCAGGCATCTGCCAAAAAAAGGGTAAATTTTTGGAGGACTTGTCAAAAGCCATTGCTTGTTGCTTTTACATCCATGTATGGAAGAACCCCGGCAGGCATCTGCCAATAAAAAGGGTCAATTTTTGGAGGGCTTGTCAAAAGCCATTGCTTGTTGCTTTTACATCTATCTATGGAAGAACCCCGGCAGGCATCTGCCAATAAAAAGGGTAAATTTTTGGAGGGCTTGTCAAAAGCCATTGCTTGTTGCTTTTACATCCATGTATGGAAGAACCCCGGCAGGCATCTGCCAATAAAAAGGGTCAATTTTTGGAGGGCTTGTCAAAATCCATTGCTTTTTGCTTTTACATCTATGTATGGAAGAACACCGGCAGGCATCTGCCAAAAAAAAGGGTACATTTTTGGAGGGCTTGTCAAAAGCCATTGCTTGTTGCTTTTACATCCATGTATGGAAGAACCCCGGCAGGCATCTGCCAAAAAAAAGGGTCAATTTTTGGAGGGCTTGTCAAAAGCCATTGCTTGTTGCTTTTACATCCATGTATGGAAGAACCCCGGCAGGCATCTGCCACTAAAAAGGGTCAATTTTTGGAGGGCTTGTCAAAAGCCATTGCTTGTTGCTTTTACATCTATGTATAGAAGAACCCCGGCAGGCATCTGCCAAAAAAAGGGTAAATTTTTGGAGGGCTTGTCAAAAGCCATTGCTTGTTGCTTTTACAACTATGTATGGAAGAACCCCGGCAGGCATCTGCCAATAGAAAGGGTCAATTTTTGGAGGGCTTGTGAAAAGCCATTGCTTGTTGCTTTTACATTCATGTATGGAAGAACCCCGGCAGGCATCTGCCAATAAAAGGGGTAAATTTTTGGAGGGCTTGTCAAAAGCCATTGCTTGTTGCTTTTACATCTATGTATGGAAGAACCCCGGCAGGCATTTGCCAAAAAAAGGGTAAATTTTTGGAGGGCTTGTCAAAAGCCATTGCTTGTTGCTTTTACATCCATGTATGGAAGAACCCCGGCAGGCATCTGCCAATAAAAAGGGTCAATTTTTGGAGGGCTTGTCAAAAGTCATTGCTTGTTGCTTTTACATCTATCTATGGAAGAACCCCGGCAGGCATCTGCCACTAAAAAGGGTCAATTTTTGGAGGGCTTGTCAAAAGCCATTGCTTGTTGCTTTTACATCCATGTATGGAAGAACCCCGGCAGGCATCTGCCACTAAAAAGGGTCAATTTTTGGAGGGCTTGTCAAAAGCCATTGCTTGTTGCTTTTACATCTATGTATGGAAGAACCCCGGCAGGCATCTGCCAAAAAAAGGGTACATTTTTGGAGGGCTTGTCAAAAGCCATTGCTTGTTGCTTTTACATCCATGTATGGAAGAACCCCGGCAGGCATCTGCCAATAAAAAGGGTAAATTTTTGGAGGGCTTGTCAAAAGCCATTGCTTGTTGCTTTTACATTCATGTATGGAAGAACCCCGGAAGGCATCTGCCAAAAAAAAGGGTAAATTTTTGGAGGGCTTGTCAAAAGCCATTGCTTGTTGCTTTTACATCCATGTATGGAAGAACCCCGGCAGGCATCTGCCAATAAAAAGGGTCAATTTTTGGAGGGCTTGTCAAAAGCCATTGCTTGTTGCTTTTACATCCATGTATGGAAGAACCCCGGCAGGCATCTGCCACTAAAAAGGGTCAATTTTTGGAGGGCTTGTCAAAAGCCATTGCTTGTTGCTTTTACATCCATGTATGGAAGAACCCCGGCAGGCATCTGCCAAAAAAAGGGTAAATTTTTGGAGGACTTGTCAAAAGCCATTGCTTGTTGCTTTTACATCCATGTATGGAAGAACCCCGGCAGGCATCTGCCAATAAAAAGGGTCAATTTTTGGAGGGCTTGTCAAAAGCCATTGCTTGTTGCTTTTACATCTATGTATGGATGAACCCCGGCAGGCATCTGCCAATAAAAAGGGTAAATTTTTGGAGGGCTTGTCAAAAGCCATTGCTTGTTGCTTTTACATCCATGTATGGAAGAACCCCGGCAGGCATCTGCCAAAAAAAGGGTAAATTTTTGGAGGACTTGTCAAAAGCCATTGCTTGTTGCTTTTACATCCATGTATGGAAGAACCCCGGCAGGCATCTGCCACTAAAAAGGGTCAATTTTTGGAGGGCTTGTCAAAAGCCATTGCTTGTTGCTTTTACATCCATGTATGGAAGAACCCCGGCAGGCATCTGCCAAAAAAAGGGTAAATTTTTGGAGGACTTGTCAAAAGCCATTGCTTGTTGCCTTTACATCCATGTATGGAAGAACCCCGGCAGGCATCTGCCAATAAAAAGGGTCAATTTTTGGAGGGCTTGTCAAAAGCCATTGCTTGTTGCTTTTACATCTATGTATGGATGAACCCCGGCAGGCATCTACCAATAAAAAGGGTCAATTTTTGGAGGGCTTGTCAAAATCCATTGCTTTTTGCTTTTACATCTATGTATGGAAGAACACCGGCAGGCATCTGCCAAAAAAAGGGTACATTTTTGGAGGGCTTGTCAAAAGCCATTGCTTGTTGCTTTTACATCCATGTATGGAAGAACCCCGGCAGGCATCTGCCAAAAAAAGGGTCAATTTTTGGAGGGCTTGTCAAAAGCCATTGCTTGTTGCTTTTACATCAATGTATGGAAGAACCCCGGCAGGCATCTGCCAATAAAAAGGGTCAATTTTTGGAGGGCTTGTCAAAAGCCATTGCTTTTTGCTTTTACATCTATGTATGGAAGAACCCCGGCAGGTATCTGCCACTAAAAAGGGTCAATTTATGGAGGGCTTGTCAAAAGCCATTGCTTGTTGCTTTTACATCTATGTATGGAAGAACCCCGGCAGGCATCTACCAAAAAAAGGGTCAATTTTTGGAGGGCTTGTCAAAAGCCATTGCTTGTTGCTTTTACATTCATGTATGGAAGAACCCCGGCAGGCATCTGCCACTAAAAAGGGTCCATTTTTGGAGGGCTTGTCAAAAGCCATTGCTTGTTGCTTTTACATCCATGTATGGAAGAACCCCGGCAGGCATCGCCAATAAAAAGAGT
Organism: Rhinoderma darwinii; assembly: GCF_050947455.1. Lineage (NCBI taxonomy): Eukaryota > Metazoa > Chordata > Amphibia > Anura > Rhinodermatidae > Rhinoderma > Rhinoderma darwinii. The sequence continues at coordinate 475,292 of NW_027461678.1, read as the reverse complement.
CAATTTTTGGAGGGCTTGTCAAAAGCCATTGCTTGTTGCTTTTACATCTATCTATGGAAGAACCCCGGCAGGCATCTGCCAATAAAAAGGGTAAATTTTTGGAGGGCTTGTCAAAAGCCATTGCTTGTTGCTTTTACATCCATGTATGGAAGAACCCCGGCAGGCATCTGCCAAAAAAAGGGTAAATTTTTGGAGGGCTTGTCAAAAGCCATTGCTTGTTGCTTTTACATCCATGTATGGAAGAACCCCGGCAGGCATCTGCCAATAAAAAGGGTCAATTTTTGGAGGGCTTGTCAAAAGCCATTGCTTGTTGCTTTTACATCCATGTATGGAAGAACCCCGGCAGGTATCTGCCACTAAAAAGGGTAAATTTTTGGAGGGCTTGTCAAAAGCCATTGCTTGTTGCTTTTACATCTATGTATGGAAGAACCCCGGCAGGCATCTGCCAAAAAAAAGGGTCAATTTTTGGAGGGCTTGTCAAAAGCCATTGCTTGTTGCTTTTACATCCATGTATGGAAGAACCCCGGCAGGCATCTGCCAAAAAAAGGGTAAATTTTTGGAGGGCTTGTCAAAAGCCATTGCTTGTTGCTTTTACATCCATGTATGGAAGAACCCCGGCAGGCATCTGCCAATAAAAAGGGTAAATTTTTGGAGGGCTTGTCAAAAGCCATTGCTTGTTGCTTTTACATCCATGTATGGAAGAACCCCGGCAGGCATCTGCCACTAAAAAGGGTCAATTTTTGGAGGGCTTGTCAAAAGCCATTGCTTGTTGCTTTTACATCCGTGTATGGAAGAACCCCGGCAGGCATCTGCCACTAAAAAGGGTCAATTTTTGGAGGGCTTGTCAAAAGCCATTGCTTGTTGCTTTTACATCTATGTATGGAAGAACCCCGGCAGGCATCTGCCAAAAAAAGGGTCAATTTTTGGAGGGCTTGTCAAAAGCCATTGCTTGTTGCTTTTACAACTATGTATGGAAGAACCCCGGCAGGCATCTGCCAATAGAAAGGGACAATTTTTGGAGGGCTTGTGAAAAGCCATTGCTTGTTGCTTTTACATTCATGTATGGAAGAACACCGGCAGGCATCTGCCAATAAAAGGGGTAAATTTTTGGAGGGCTTGTCAAAAGCCATTGCTTGTTGCTTTTACATCTATGTATGGAAGAACCCCGGCAGGCATTTGCCAAAAAAAGGGTTTATTTTTGGAGGGCTTGTCAAAAGCCATTGCTTGTTGCTTTTACATCCATGTATGGAAGAACCCCGGCAGGCATCTGCCAATAAAAAGGGTAAATTTTTGGAGGGCTTGTCAAAAGCCATTGCTTTTTGCTTTTACATCTATGTATGGAAGAACCCCGGCAGGCATCTGCCAAAAAAAAGGGTACATTTTTGGAGGGCTTGTCAAAAGCCATTGCTTGTTGCTTTTACATCCATGTATGGAAGAACCCCGGCAGGCATCTGCCACTAAAAAGGGTAAATTTTTGGAGGGCTTGTCAAAAGCCATTGCTTGTTGCTTTTACATCTATGTATGGAAGAACCCCGGCAGGCATCTGCCACTAAAAAGGGTACATTTTTGGAGGGCTTGTCAAAAGCCATTGCTTGTTGCTTTTACATCCATGTATGGAAGAACCCCGGCAGGCATCTACCAATAAAAAGGGTACATTTTTGGAGGGCTTGTCAAAAGCCATTGCTTGTTGCTTTTACATTCATGTATGGAAGAACCCCGGCAGGCATCTGCCAAAAAAAAGGGTCAATTTTTGGAGGGCTTGTCAAAAGCCATTGCTTGTTACTTTTACATCTATGTATGGAAGAACCCCGGCAGGCATCTGCCAAAAAAAAGGGTACATTTTTGGAGGGCTTGTCAAAAGCCATTGCTTGTTGCTTTTACATCTATGTATGGAAGAACCCCGGCAGGCATCTGCCAAAAAAAAGGGTACATTTTTGGAGGGCTTGTCAAAAGCCATTGCTTGTTGCTTTTACATCCATGTATGGAAGAACCCCGGCAGGCATCTGCCACTAAAAAGGGTAAATTTTTGGAGGGCTTGTCAAAAGCCATTGCTTGTTGCTTTTACATCTATGTATGGAAGAACCCCGGCAGGCATCTGCCACTAAAAAGGGTACATTTTTGGAGGGCTTGTCAAAAGCCATTGCTTGTTGCTTTTACATCCATGTATGGAAGAACCCCGGCAGGCATCTACCAATAAAAAGGGTACATTTTTGGAGGGCTTGTCAAAAGCCATTGCTTGTTGCTTTTACATTCATGTATGGAAGAACCCCGGCAGGCATCTGCCAAAAAAAAGGGTCAATTTTTGGAGGGCTTGTCAAAAGCCATTGCTTGTTACTTTTACATCTATGTATGGAAGAACCCCGGCAGGCATCTGCCAATAAAAAGGGTAAATTTTTGGAGGGCTTGTCAAAAGCCATTGCTTGTTACTTTTACATCTATGTATGGAAGAACCCCGGCAGGCGTCTGCCAAAAAAAAGGGTCAATTTTTGGAGGGCTTGTCAAAAGCCATTGCTTGTTGCTTTTACATCTATGTATGGAAGAACCCCGGCAGGCATCTGCCAAAAAAAAGGGTCAATTTTTGGAGGGCTTGTCAAAAGCCATTGCTTGTTGCTTTTACATTAATGTATGGAAGAACCCCGGAAGGCATCTGCCAATAAAAAGGGTCAATTTTTGGAGGGCTTGTGAAAAGCCATTGCTTGTTACTTTTACATCCATGTATGGAAGAACCCCGGCAGGCATCTGCCACTAAAAAGGGTCAATTTTTGGAGGGCTTGTCAAAAGCCATTGCTTGTTGCTTTTACAACTATGTATGGAAGAACCCCGGCAGGCATCTGCCAATAGAAAGGGTCAATTTTTGGAGGGCTTGTGAAAAGCCATTGCTTGTTGCTTTTACATTCATGTATGGAAGAACCCCGGCAGGCATCTGCCAATAAAAGGGGTACATTTTTGGAGGGCTTGTCAAAAGCCATTGCTTGTTGCTTTTACATCTATGTATGGAAGGACCCCGGCAGGCATCTGCCAAAAAAAGGGTACATTTTTGGAGGGCTTGTCAAAAGCCATTGCTTGTTGCTTTTACATTATTTTATGGAAGAACCCCGGCAGGCATCTGCCAATAAAAAGGGTCAATTTTTGGACGGCTTGTCAAAAGCCATTGCTTTTTGCTTTTACATCTATGTATGGAAGAACCCCGGCAGGCATCTGCCACTAAAAAGGGTCAATTTATGTAGGGCTTGTCAAAAGCCATTGCTTGTTGCTTTTACATCTATGTATGGAAGAACCCCGGAGGCATCTGCCACTAAAAAGGGTAAATTTTTGGAGGGCTTGTAAAAAAAAGCCATTGCTTGTTGCTTTTACATCTATGTATTGAAGAACCCCGGCAGGCATCTGCCAAAAAAAGGGTCAATTTTTGGAGGGCTTGTCAAAAGCCATTGCTTTTTGCTTTTACATCTATGTATGGAAGAACCCCGGCAGGCATCTGCCACTAAAAAGGGTCAATTTATGTAGGGCTTGTCAAAAGCCATTGCTTGTTGCTTTTACATCTATGTATGGAAGAACCCCGGCAGGCATCTGCCAAAAAAAAGGGTCAATTTTTGGAGGGCTTGTCAAAAGCCATTGCTTGTTGCTTTTACATCCTTGTATGGAAGAACCCCGGCAGGCATCTGCCAATAAAAGGGGTACATTTTTGGAGGGCTTGTCAAAAGCCATTGCTTGTTGCTTTTACATCCATGTATGGAAGAACCCCGGCAGGCATCTGCCAATAAAAAGGGTCAATTTTTGGAGGGCTTGTCAAAAGCCATTGATTGTTGCTTTTACATCTATCTATGGAAGAACCCCGGCAGGCATCTGCCACTAAAAAGGGTAAATTTTTGGAGGGCTTGTCAAAAGCCATTGCTTGTTGCTTTTACATCCATGTATGGAAGAACCCCGGCAGGCATCTGCCACTAAAAAGGGTCAATTTTTGGAGGGCTTGTCAAAAGCCATTGCTTGTTGCTTTTACATCTATGTATGGAAGAACCCCGGCAGGCATCTGCCAAAAAAAGGGTACATTTTTGGAGGGCTTGTCAAAAGCCATTGCTTGTTGCTTTTACATCCATGTATGGAAGAACCCCGGCAGGCATCTGCCAATAAAAAGGGTCAATTTTTGGAGGGCTTGTCAAAAGCCATTGCTTGTTGCTTTTACATCTATGTATGGAAGAACCCCGGCAGGCATCTGCCAAAAAAAAGGGTACATTTTTGGAGGGCTTGTCAAAAGCCATTGCTTGTTGCTTTTACATCCATGTATGGAAGAACCCCGGCAGGCATCTGCCAAAAAAAAGGGTCAATTTTTGGAGGGCTTGTCAAAAGCCATTGCTTTTTGCTTTTACATCTATGTATGGAAGAACCCCGGCAGGCATCTGCCACTAAAAAGGGTCAATTTATGTAGGGCTTGTCAAAAGCCATTGCTTGTTGCTTTTACATCTATGTATGGAAGAACCCCGGCAGGCATCTGCCAAAAAAAAGGGTCAATTTTTGGAGGGCTTGTCAAAAGCCATTGCTTGTTGCTTTTACATCCATGTATGGAAGAACCCCGGCAGGCATCTGCCACTAAAAAGGGTAAATTTTTGGAGGGCTTGTCAAAAGCCATTGCTTGTTGCTTTTACATCCATGTATGGAAGAACCCCGGCAGGCATCTGCCAATAAAAAGGGTCAATTTTTGGAGGGCTTGTCAAAAGCCATTGATTGTTGCTTTTACATCTATTTATGGAAGAACCCCGGCAGGCATCTGCCACTAAAAAGGGTAAATTTTTGGAGGGCTTGTCAAAAGCCATTGCTTGTTGCTTTTACATCCATGTATGGAAGAACCCCGGCAGGCATCTGCCACTAAAAAGGGTCAATTTTTGGAGGGCTTGTCAAAAGCCATTGCTTGTTGCTTTTACATCTATGTATGGAAGAACCCCGGCAGGCATCTGCCAAAAAAAGGGTACATTTTTGGAGGGCTTGTCAAAAGCCATTGCTTGTTGCTTTTACATCCATGTATGGAAGAACCCCGGCAGGCATCTGCCAATAAAAAGGGTCAATTTTTGGAGGGCTTGTCAAAAGCCATTGCTTGTTGCTTTTACATCTATGTATGGAAGAACCCCGGCAGGCATCTGCCAAAAAAAGGGTACATTTTTGGAGGGCTTGTCAAAAGCCATTGCTTGTTGCTTTTACATTCATGTATGGAAGAACCCCGGCAGGCATCTGCCAATAAAAAGGGTAAATTTTTGGAGGGCTTGTGAAAAGCCATTGCTTGATGCTTTTACATTATTTTATGGAAGAACCCCGGCAGGCATCTGCCAATAAAAAGGGTAAATTTTTGGACGGCTTGTCAAAAGCCATTGCTTTTTGCTTTTACATCTATGTATGGAAGAACCCCGGCAGGCATCTGCCACTAAAAAGGGTCAATTTATGTAGGGCTTGTCAAAAGCCATTGCTTGTTGCTTTTACATCTATGTATGGAAGAACCCCGGCAGGCATCTGCCAAAAAAAAGGGTCAATTTTTGGAGGGCTTGTCAAAAGCCATTGCTTGTTGCTTTTACATCCATGTATGGAAGAACCCCGGCAGGCATCTGCCACTAAAAAGGGTCAATTTTTGGAGGGCTTGTCAAAAGCCATTGCTTGTTGCTTTTACATTCATGTATGGAAGAACCCCGGCAGGCATCTGCCAATAAAAAGGGTACATTTTTGGAGGGCTTGTCAAAAGCCATTGCTTGTTGCTTTTACATCCATGTATGGAAGAACCCCGGCAGGCATCTGCCAAAAAAAGGGTAAATTTTTGGAGGGCTTGTCAAAAGCCATTGCTTGTTGCTTTTACATCCATGTATGGAAGAACCCCGGCAGGCATCGCCAATAAAAAGGGTCAATTTTTGGAGGGCTTATCAAAAGCCATTGCTTGTTGCTTTTACATCTATCTATGGAAGAACCCCGGCAGGCATCTGCCACTAAAAAGGGTCAATTTTTGGAGGGCTTGTCAAAAGCCATTGCTTGTTGCTTTTACATCCATGTATGGAAGAACCCCGGCAGGCATCTGCCAAAAAAAGGGTCAATTTTTGGAGGGCTTGTCAAAAGCCATTGCTTGTTGCTTTTACATTCATGTATGGAAGAACCCCGGCAGGCATCTGCCAATAGAAAGGGTAAATTTTTGGAGGGCTTGTGAAAAGCCATTGCTTGTTGCTTTTACATTCATGTATGGAAGAACCCCGGCAGGCATCTGCCAATAAAAGGGGTAAATTTTTGGAGGGCTTGTCAAAAGCCATTGCTTGTTGCTTTTACATCCATGTATTGAAGAACCCCGGCAGGCATCTGCCAATAAAAAGGGTCAATTTTTGGAGGGCTTGTCAAAAGCCATTGATTGTTGCTTTTACATCTATCTATGGAAGAACCCCGGCAGGCATCTGCCACTAAAAAGGGTAAATTTTTGGAGGGCTTGTCAAAAGCCATTGCTTGTTGCTTTTACATCCATGTATGGAAGAACCCCGGCAGGCATCTGCCACTAAAAAGGGTCAATTTTTGGAGGGCTTGTCAAAAGCCATTGCTTGTTGCTTTTACATCTATGTATGGAAGAACCCCGGCAGGCATCTGCCAAAAAAAGGGTACATTTTTGGAGGGCTTGTCAAAAGCCATTGCTTGTTGCTTTTACATCCATGTATGGAAGAACCCCGGCAGGCATCTGCCACTAAAAAGGGTACATTTTTGGAGGGCTTGTCAAAAGCCATTGCTTGTTGCTTTTACATCTATGTATGGAAGAACCCCGGCAGGCATCTGCCAATAAAAAGGGACAGTTTTTGGAGGGCTTGTCAAAAGCCATTGCTTGTTGCTTTTACATCTATGTATGGAAGAACCCCGGCAGGCATCTGCCAAAAAAAAGGGTCAATTTTTGGAGGGCTTGTCAAAAGCCATTGCTTGTTGCTTTTACATCCATGTATGGAAGAACCCCGGCAGGTATCTGCCAATAAAAAGGGTAAATTTTTGGAGGGCTTGTCAAAAGCCATTGCTTGTTGCTTTTACATCCATGTATGGAAGAACCCCGGCAGGCATCTGCCAATAAAAAGGGTAAATTTTTGGAGGGCTTGTCAAAAGCCATTGCTTGTTGCTTTTACATCCATGTATGGAAGAACCCCGGCAGGCATCTGCCAAAAAAAAGGGTAAATTTTTGGAGGGCTTGTCAAAAGCCATTGCTTGTTGCTTTTACATCCATGTATGGAAGAACCCCGGCAGGCATCTGCCAAAAAAAGGGTAAATTTTTGGAGGTCTTGTCAAAAGCCATTGCTTGTTCCTTTTACATCCATGTATGGAAGAACCCCGGCAGGCATCTGCCAATAAAAAGGGTAAATTTTTGGAGGGCTTGTCAAAAGCCATTGCTTGTTGCTTTTACATCTATCTATGGAAGAACCCCGGCAGGCATCTGCCAATAAAAAGGGTCAATTTTTGGGGGGCTTGTCAAAAGCCATTGCTTGTTGCTTTTACATCCATGCATGGAAGAACCCCGGCAGGCATCTGCCACTAAAAAGGGTCAATTTTTGGAGGGCTTGTCAAAAGCCATTGCTTGTTGCTTTTACATTCATGTATGGAAGAACCCCGGCAGGCATCTGCCAATAAAAAGGGTCAATTTTTGGAGGGCTTGTCAACAGCCATTGCTTGTTGCTTTTACATCCATGTATGGAAGAACCCCGGCAGGCATCTGCCAAAAAAAAGGGTACATTTTTGGAGGGCTTGTCAAAAGCCATTGCTTCTTGCTTTTACATCCATGTATGGAAGAACCCCGGCAGGCATCTGCCAATAAAAAGGGTAAATTTTTGGAGGGCTTGTGAAAAGCCATTACTTGATGCTTTTACATTATTTTATGGAAGAACCCCGGCAGGCATCTGCCAATAAAAAGGGTCAATTTTTGGACGGCTTGTCAAAAGCCATTGCTTGTTGCTTTTACATCTATGTATGGAAGAACCCCGGCAGGCATCTGCCAAAAAAAAGGGTCAATTTTTGGAGGGCTTGTCAAAAGCCATTGCTTGTTGCTTTTACATCCATGTATGGAAGAACCCCGGCAGGCATCTGCCACTAAAAAGGGTCAATTTTTGGAGGGCTTGTCAAAAGCCATTGCTTGTTGCTTTTACATCTATGTATTGAAGAACCCCGGCAGGCATCTGCCACTAAAAAGGGTCAATTTTTGGAGGGCTTGTCAAAAGCCATTGCTTGTTGCTTTTACATCCATGTATGGAAGAACCCCGGCAGGCATCTGCCAAAAAAAAGGGTCAATTTTTGGAGGGCTTGTGAAAAGCCATTGCTTGTTGCTTTTACATCTATGTATGGAAGAACCCCGGCAGGCATCTGCCAATAAAAAGGGTCAATTTTTGGAGGGCTTGTCAAAAGCCATTGCTTGTTGCTTTTACATCTATGTATGGAAGAACCCCGGCAGGCATCTGCCAATAAAAAGGGACAGTTTTTGGAGGGCTTGTCAAAAGCCATTGCTTGTTGCTTTTACATCTATGTATGGAAGAACCCCGGCAGGCATCTGCCAATAAAAAGGGTACATTTTTGGAGGGCTTGTGAAAAGCCATTGCTTGTTGCTTTTACATTCATGTATGGAAGAACCCCGGCAGGCATCTGCCCAAAAAATGGGTCAATTTTTGGAGGGCTTGTCAAAAGCCATTGCTTGTTGCTTTTACATCCATGTATGGAAGAACCCCGGCAGGTATCTGCCAATAAAAAGGGTAAATTTTTGGAGGGCTTGTCAAAAGCCATTGCTTGTTGCTTCTACATCCATGTATGGAAGAACCCCGGCAGGCATCTGCCAATAAAAAGGGTCAATTTTTGGAGGGCTTGTCAAAAGCCATTGCTTGTTGCTTTTACATTCATGTATGGTAGAACCCCGGCAGGCATCTGCCAAAAAAAGGGTACATTTTTGGAGGGCTTGTCAAAAGCCATTGCTTGTTGCTTTTGCATTCATGTATGGAAGAACCCCGGCAGGCATCTGCCAATAAAAAGGGTCAATTTTTGGAGGGCTTGTCAAAAGCCATTGCTTGTTGCTTTTACATCCATGTATGGAAGAACCCCGGCAGGTATCTGCCAATAAAAAGGGTAAATTTTTGGAGGGCTTGTCAAAAGCCATTGCTTGTTGCTTTTACATCCATGTATGGAAGAACCCCGGCAGGCATCTGCCACTAAAAAGGGTACATTTTTGGAGGGCTTGTCAAAAGCCATTGCTTGTTGCTTTTACATCCATGTATGGAAGAACCCCGGCAGGCATCTGCCAATAAAAAGGGTCAATTTTTGGAGGGCTTGTCAAAAGCCATTGCTTGTTGCTTTTACATCCATGTATGGAAGAACCCCGGCAGGCATCTGCCACTAAAAAGGGTCAATTTTTGGAGGGCTTGTCAAAAGCCATTGCTTGTTGCTTTTACATCTATGTATGGAAGAACCCCGGCAGGCATCTGCCAAAAAAAGGGTAAATTTTTGGAGGGCTTGTCAAAAGCCAATGCTTGTTGCTTTTACATCCATGTATGGAAGAACCCCGGCAGGCATCTGCCAATAAAAAGGGTCAATTTTTGGAGGGCTTGTCAAAAGCCATTGCTTGTTGCTTTTACATCCATGTATGGAAGAACCCCGGCAGGCATCTGCCAATAAAAAGGGTCAATTTTTGGAGCGCTTGTGAAAAGCCATTGCTTGTTGCTTTTACATTAATTTATGGAAGAACCCCGGCAGGCATCTGCCAATAAAAAGGGTCAATTTTTGGAGGGCTTGTCAAAAGCCATTGCTTGTTGCTTTTACATCTATGTATGGAAGAACCCCGGCAGGCATCTGCCAATAAAAAGGGTCAATTTTTGGAGGGCTTGTGAAAAGCCATTGCTTGTTGCTTTTACATTCATGTATGGAAGAACCCCGGCAGGCATCTGCCAAAAAAAAGGGTCAATTTTTGGAGGGCTTGTCAAAAGCCATTGCTTGTTGCTTTTACATCCATGTATGGAGGAACCCCGGCAGGCATCTGCCACTAAAAAGGGTCAATTTTTGGAGGGCTTGTCAAAAGCCATTGCTTGTTGCTTTTACATCTATGTATGGAAGAACCCCGGCAGGCATCTGCCAATAAAAAGGGTCAATTTTTGGAGGGCTTGTGAAAAGCCATTGCTTGTTGCTTTTACATCTATGTATGGAAGAACCCCGGAAGGCATCTGCCAATAAAAAGGGTCAATTTTTGGAGGGCTTGTCAAAAGCCATTGCTTGTTGCTTTTACATCCATGTATGGAAGAACCCCGGCAGGCATCTGCCAAAAAAAAGGGTCAATTTTTGGAGGGCTTATCAAAAGCCATTGCTTGTTGCTTTTACATCTATGTATGGAAGAACCCCGGCAGGCATCTGCCAAAAAAAAGGGTCAATTTTTGGAGGGCTTGTCAAAAGCCATTGCTTGTTGCTTTTACATTCATGTATGGAAGAACCCAGGCAGGCATCTGCCAAAAAAAGGGTAAATTTTTGGAGGGCTTGTCAAAAGCCATTGCTTGTTGCTTTTACATCCATGTATGGAAGAACCCCGGCAGGCATCTGCCAATAAAAAGGGTCATTTTTTGGAGGGCTTGTCAATAGCCATTGCTTGTTGCTTTTACATCTATGTATGGAAGAACCCCGGCAGGCATCTGCCAAAAAAAAGGGTCAATTTTTGGAGGGCTTGTCAAAAGCCATTGCTTGTTGCTTTTACATCCATGTATGGAAGAACCCCGGCAGGCATCTGCCACTAAAAAGGGTCAATTTTTGGAGGGCTTGTCAAAAGTCATTGCTTGTTGCTTTTACATCTATGTATGGAAGAACCCCGGCAGGCATCTGCCATTAAAAAGGGTCAATTTTTGGAGGGCTTGTCAAAAGCCATTGCTTGTTGCTTTTACATCTATGTATGGAAGAACCCCGGCAGGCATCTGCCAATAAAAAGGGTCAATTTTTGGAGGGCTTGTCAAAAGCCATTACTTGTTGCTTTTACATCTATGTATGGAAGAACCCCGGCAGGCATCTGCCAAAAAAAAGGGTCAATTTTTGGAGGGCTTGTCAAAAGCCATTGCTTGTTGCTTTTACATCTATGTATGGAAGAACCCCGGCAGGCATCTGCCAATAAAAAGGGTAAATTTTTGGAGGGCTTGTGAAAAGCCATTGCTTGTTGCTTTTACATTAATGTATGGAAGAACCCCGGCAGGCATCTGCCAATACAAAGGGTAAATTTTTGGAGGGCTTGTCAAAAGCCATTGCTTTTTGCTTTTACATCTATGTATGGAAGAACCCCGGCAGGCATCTGCCAAAAAAAAGGGTACATTTTTGGAGGGCTTGTCAAAAGCCATTGCTTGTTGCTTTTACATCCATGTATGGAAGAACCCCGGCAGGCATCTGCCACTAAAAAGGGTAAATTTTTGGAGGGCTTGTGAAAAGCCATTGCTTGTTGCTTTTACATCTATGTATGGAAGAACCCCGGCAGGCATCTGCCAAAAAAAAGGGTCAATTTTTGGAGGGCTTGTCAAAAGCCATTGCTTGTTGCTTTTACATCTATGTATGGAAGAACCCCGGCAGGCATCTGCCAAAAAAAAGGGTCAATTTTTGGAGGGCTTGTCAAAAGCCATTGCTTGTTGCTTTTACATTAATGTATGGAAGAACCCCGGAAGGCATCTGCCAATAAAAAGGGTCAATTTTTGGAGGGCTTGTGAAAAGCCATTGCTTGTTACTTTTACATCCATGTATGGAAGAACCCCGGCAGGCATCTGCCACTAAAAAGGGTCAATTTTTGGAGGGCTTGTGAAAAGCCATTGCTTGTTGCTTTTACATCTATGTATGGAAGAACCCCGGCAGGCATCTGCCAAAAAAAAGGGTCAATTTTTGGAGGGCTTGTCAAAAGCCATTGCTTGTTGCTTTTACATTAATGTATGGAAGAACCCCGGCAGGCATCTGCCAATAAAAAGGGTCAATTTTTGGAGGGCTTGTGAAAAGCCATTGCTTGTTACTTTTACATCTATGTATGGAAGAACCCCGGCAGGCATCTGCCAAAAAAAAGGGTACAATTTTGGAGGGCTTGTCAAAAGCCATTGCTTGTTGCTTTTACATCCATGTATGGAAGAACCCCGGCAGGCATCTGCCACTAAAAAGGGTCAATTTTTGGAGGGCTTGTGAAAAGCCATTGCTTGTTGCTTTTACATCTATGTATGGAAGAACCCCGGCAGGCATCTGCCAATAAAAAGGGTCAATTTTTGGAGGGCTTGTGAAAAGCCATTGCTTGTTGCTTTTACATCTATGTATGGAAAAACCCCGGCAGGCATCTGCCAATAAAAAGGGTCAATTTTTGGAGGGCTTGTCAAAAGCCATTGCTTGTTGCTTTTACATCCATGTATGGAAGAACCCCGGCAGGCATCTGCCAATAAAAGGGGTAAATTTTTGGAGGGCTTGTCAAAAGCCATTGCTTGTTGCTTTTACATCCATGTATGGAAGAACCCCGGCAGGCATCTGCCAAAAAAAAGGGTCAATTTTTGGAGGGCTTATCAAAAGCCATTGCTTGTTGCTTTTACATCTATGTATGGAAGAACCCCGGCAGGCATCTGCCAAAAAAAAGGGTCAATTTTTGGAGGGCTTGTCAAAAGCCATTGCTTGTTGCTTTTACATTCATGTATGGAAGAACCCCGGCAGGCATCTGCCAATAAAAGGGGTAAATTTTTGGAGGGCTTGTCAAAAGCCATTGCTTGTTGCTTTTACATCTATGTATGGAAGAACCCCGGCAGGCATCTGCCACTAAAAAGGGTCAATTTTTGGAGGGCTTGTGAAAAGCCATTGCTTGTTACTTTTACATCTATGTATGGAAGAACCCCGGCAGGCATCTGCCAAAAAAAAGGGTACAATTTTGGAGGGCTTGTCAAAAGCCATTGCTTGTTGCTTTTACATCCATGTATGGAAGAACCCCGGCAGGCATCTGCCACTAAAAAGGGTCAATTTTCGGAGGGCTTGTCAAAAGCCATTGCTTGTTGCTTTTACATCTATGTATGGAAGAACCCCGGCAGGCATCTGCCAATAAAAAGGGTCAATTTTTGGAGGGCTTGTGAAAAGCCATTGCTTGTTGCTTTTACATCTATGTATGGAAGAACCCCGGCAGGCATCTGCCAATAAAAAGGGTCAATTTTTGGAGGGCTTGTCAAAAGCCATTGCTTGTTGCTTTTACATCCATGTATGGAAGAACCCCGGCAGGCATCTGCCAAAAAAAAGGGTACATTTTTGGATGGCTTATCAAAAGCCATTGCTTGTTGCTTTTACATCTATGTATGGAAGAACCCCGGCAGGCATCTGCCAAAAAAAAGGGTCAATTTTTGGAGGGCTTATCAAAAGCCATTGCTTGTTGCTTTTACATCTATGTATGGAAGAACCCTGGCAGGCATCTGCCAATAAAAAGGGTCAATTTTTGGAGGGCTTGTCAAAAGCCATTGCTTGTTGCTTTTACATCTATGTATGGAAGAACCCCGGCAGGCATCTGCCAATAAAAAGGGTAAATTTTTGGAGGGCTTGTCAATAGCCATTGCTTGTTGCTTTTACATTAATGTATGGAAGAACCCCGGCAGGCATCTGCCAATACAAAGGGTAAATTTTTGGACGGCTTGTGAAAAGCCATTGCTTGTTGCTTTTACATCCATGTATGGAAGAACCCCGGCAGGCATCTGCCAATAAAAAGGGTACATTTTTGGAGGGCTTGTCAAAAGCCATTGCTTTTTGCTTTTACATCTATGTATGGAAGAACCCCGGCAGGCATCTGCCAAAAAAAAGGGTACATTTTTGGAGGGCTTGTCAAAAGCCATTGCTTGTTGCTTTTACATCCATGTATGGAAGAACCCCGGCAGGCATCTGCCACTAAAAAGGGTAAATTTTTGGAGGGCTTGTGAAAAGCCATTGCTTGTTGCTTTTACATCCATGTATGGAAGAACCCCGGCAGGCATCTGCCAAAAAAAAGGGTCAATTTTTGGAGGGCTTATCAAAAGCCATTGCTTGTTGCTTTTACATCTATGTATGGAAGAACCCCGGCAGGCATCTGCCAAAAAAAAGGGTCAATTTTTGGAGGGCTTATCAAAAGCCATTGCTTGTTGCTGTTACATCTATGTATGGAAGAACCCTGGCAGGCATCTGCCAATAAAAAGGGTCAATTTTTGGAGGGCTTGTCAAAAGCCATTGCTTGTTGCTTTTACATCTATGTATGGAAGAACCCCGGCATGCATCTGCCAAAAAAAAGGGTCAATTTTTGGAGGGCTTGTCAAAAGCCATTGCTTGTTGCTTTTACATTAATGTATGGAAGAACCCCGGCAGGCATCTACCAATAAAAAGGGTACATTTTTGGAGGGCTTGTCAAAAGCCATTGCTTTTTGCTTTTACATCTATGTATGGAAGAACCCCGGCAGGCATCTACCAATAAAAAGGGTACATTTTTGGAGGGCTTGTCAAAAGCCATTGCTTTTTGCTTTTACATCTATGTATGGAAGAACCCCGGCAGGCATCTGCCAAAAAAAAGGGTCAATTTTTGGAGTGCTTGTCAAAAGCCATTGCTTAATGCTTTTACATCTATGTATGGAAGAACCCCGGCAGGCATCTGCCAATAAAAAGGGTAAATTTTTGGAGGGCTTGTCAAAAGCCATTGCTTGTTGCTTTTACATCTATGTATGGAAGAACCCCGGCAGGCATCTGCCAAAAAAAAGGGTCAATTTTTGGAGGGCTTGTCAAAAGCCATTGCTTGTTGCTTTTACATCTATGTATGGAAGAACCCCGGCAGGCATCTGCCAATAAAAAGGGTAAATTTTTGGAGGGCTTGTGAAAAGCCATTGCTTGTTGCTTTTACATTAATGTATGGAAGAACCCCGGCAGGCATCTGCCAATACAAAGGGTAAATTTTTGGACGGCTTGTGAAAAGCCATTGCTTGTTACTTTTACATCCATGTATGGAAGAACCCCGGCAGGCATCTGCCAATAAAAAGGGTAAATTTTTGGAGGGCTTGTCAAAAGCCATTGCTTTTTGCTTTTACATCCATGTATGGAAGAACCCCGGCAGGCATCTGCCACTAAAAAGGGTAAATTTTTGGAGGGCTTGTGAAAAGCCATTGCTTGTTGCTTTTACATCCATGTATGGTAGACCCCCGGCAGGCATCTGCCAAAAAAAAGGGTACAATTTTGGAGGGCTTGTCAAAAGCCATTGCTTGTTGCTTTTACATTCATGTATGGAAGAACCCCGGCAGGCATCTACCAATAAAAAGGGTACATTTTTGGAGGGCTTGTCAAAAGCCATTGCTTTTTGCTTTTACATCTATGTATGGAAGAACCCCGGCAGGCATCTGCCAATAAAAAGGGTCAATTTTTGGAGGGCTTGTCAAAAGCCATTGCTTGTTACTTTTACATCTATGTATGGAAGAACCCCGGCAGGCATCTGCCAATAAAAAGGGTCAATTTTTGGAGGGCTTGTCAAAAGCCATTGCTTGTTGCTTTTACATCTATGTATGGAAGAACCCCGGCAGGCATCTGCCAAAAAAAAGGGTCAATTTTTGGAGGGCTTGTCAAAAGCCATTGCTTGTTGCTTTTACATCTATGTATGGAAGAACCCCGGCAGGCATCTGCCAAAAAAAAGGGTCAATTTTTGGAGGGCTTGTCAAAAGCCATTGCTTGTTGCTTTTACATTAATGTATGGAAGAACCCCGGCAGGCATCTGCCAATAAAAAGGGTCAATTTTTGGAGGGCTTGTGAAAAGCCATTGCTTGTTACTTTTACATCTATGTATGGAAGAACCCCGGCAGGCATCTGCCACTAAAAAGGGTCAATTTTTGGAGGGCTTGTCAAAAGCCATTGCTTGTTACTTTTACATCCATGTATGGAAGAACCCCGGCAGGCATCTGCCAATAAAAAGGGTCAATTTTTGGAGGGCATGTCAAAAGCCATTGCTTGTTGCTTTTACATCCATGTATGGAAGAACCCCGGCAGGCATCTGCCAAAAAAAAGGGTCAATTTTTGGAGGGCTTATCAAAAGCCATTGCTTGTTGCTTTTACATCTATGTATGGAAGAACCCCGGCAGGCATCTGCCAAAAAAAAGGGTCAATTTTTGGAGGGCTTATCAAAAGCCATTGCTTGTTGCTTTTACATCTATGTATGGAAGAACCCCGGCAGGCATCTGCAAAAAAAAAGGGTCAATTTTTGGAGGGCTTGTCAAAAGCCATTGCTTGTTGCTTTTACATCCATGTATGGAAGAACCCCGGCAGGCATCTGCCAATAAAAAGGGTCAATTTTTGGAGGACTTGTGAAAAGCCATTGCTTGTTGCTTTTACATCCATGTATGGAAGAACCCCGGCAAGCATCAGCCGCCAAAAATGGTTAATTTTTGTACCTTTTTTAACAATGCATTAAGCATACAACATGCACAAGTGCAGTGGTTTCTGTTAGTTATCACCGTGTCCCATCCGTTTTCCTAGAGCCATACATGTTGGCGTAACTTTGACACTAACTTTGCCTTAACCCCTTCCCTCTTTAGCCACTTTTGACCTTCCTGACAGAGCCTCATTTTTCAAATCTGACATGTGTCACTTTATGTGGTAATAACTCCGGAATGCTTTTACCTATCCAAGCGATTCTGAGATTGTTTTCTCGTGACACATTGGACTTTATGTTACTGGAAAAATTTGCTCGATATGTTCAGTATTTAATTGTGAAAAACACCAAAAATTTGGGAAAAATTGCAAAAATTAGCATTTTTCTCAATTTAAATGTATCTGCTTGTAAGACAGGCAGTTATACCACACAAAATTGTTGCTAATTAACATCACCCATATGTCTACTTTAGATTGGCATCGTTTTTTGAACATCCTTTTATTTTTCTATGACCTCACAAGGCTTAGAACTTTAGCAGCAATTTCTCACATTTTCAAGAAAATTTCAAAAGGCTATTTTTACAGGGGCCAGTTCAGTTGTGAAGTGGTTTTGAGGGCCTTATATATTAGAAACCCCAAAAAAGTCACCCCATTTTAAAAACTTCACCCCTCCAAGTATTCAAAACAGCATTTAGAAAATGTCTTAACCCTTTACACATTTCACAGGAATTAAAGCAAAGTAGAGGTGAAATGTACAAATTTCATATTTTTCTGCAGAAATACATTTTTTCTAAAATTTTTTTTATAAAACAGAAGGTTTTACCAGAGAAATGCAACTCAATATTTGTTGCCCAGTTTCTGCAGTTTTAGGAAATATCCCACATGTGGCCGTAGCGTGCTACTGGACTGAAGCACCGGCCTCAGAAGCAAAGGAGCACCTAGTGGATTTTGGGGCCTTATTTTTGTTAGAATATATTTTAGGCACCATGTCAGGTTTGAAGGGCTCTTGCGGTGCCAAAACAGTCAAAATCAACCAAAAGTGACCCCATCTGGGAAACTAGACACCTCAAGGAAATTATCTAGGGGTGTAGTGAGCATTTTGACCGCACAGGTTTTTTTACAGAAATTATTGGAAGTAGGCCGTGAAAATTAAAATCAACATTTCTTCAAAGAAAATGTAGGTTTAGCGATTTTTTTTCAAATTTCCACAAGGACTAAAGGAGAAAAAGCACCACAAAATTTGTAAAGCAATTTCTCCCGAGTAAAACAATACCTCACATGTGGTAATAAACGGTTGTTTGGAGACACGGCGTGGCTGAGAAGGGAAAGAGCGCTATTTGGCTTTTGGAGTTCACATTTAGCAGGAATGGTTTGCGGAGGCCATGTCACATTTACAAAGCCCCTGAGGTGACAAAACAGTGGAAAACCCCAACAAGTGACCCCATTTTGGAAACTATACCCCTTGAGGAAATTATCTAGGGGTGTAGTGAGCATTTTGACCCCACAGGTTTTTTGCAGAAATTTTTGCAAGTAGGCTGTGAAAATGAAAATCTACATTTTTTCAAATAAAATGTAGGTTTAGCTAATTTTTTTTTATTTCCACAAGGACTAAAGGAGAAAAAGCACCATAAAATTTGTAAAGAAATTTCTCCCGAGTAAAACAATACCCCACATGTGGTAATAAACGGCTGTTTGGAGACACGGCGAGGCTGAGAAGGGAAAGAGCGCTATTTGGCTTTTGGAGTTCACATTAAGCAGGAATGGTTTTCGGAGGCCATGTCACATTTACAAAGCCCCTGAGGGGATAAAACAGTGGAAACCCCCCACAAGTGACCCCATTTTGGAAACTACACCCATTGAGGAAATTATCTAGGGGTATAGTGAGCGATTTGACACCACAGTTTTTTTGCAGAAATTATTGGAAGTAGGCCCTGAAAATAATAATCTACATTTTTTCAAAGAAAATGTAGGTTTAGCTAATTTTTTCTCATTTCCAGAAGGACTGAAGGAGAAAAAGCACCACAAAATCTGTAAAGCAATTTCTCCCGAGTAAAACAATACCCCACATGTGGTAATAAACGGCTGTTTAGACACACGGCAGGGCTTAGAAGGGAAAGAGCACTATTTGGCTTTTTGAGATCACATTTAGCAGGAATGGTTTGCGGAGGCCATGTCACATTTACAAAGCCCCTGAGGGGACAAAACAATGAAAACTCCCAAAAAGGGACTCCATTTAGGAAACTACACCTCTTGAGGAATGCATCTAGGGGTGTAGTGAGCATTTTGACCCCACAGATGTTTCATAGAATTTATTAGAATTAGGCAGTGAAAATAAAAACAATCCTTTTTCTTCAATAAGACGTAGCTTTAGCGCAATTTTTTTCATTTTCTCAACAAATAAAGGAAAAAAAGAACCCAACATTTGTAAAGCTATTTCTCCCGAGTACGGCAATACCCCATATGTGGTCATAAACTGCTGTTTGGGCAAACCGCAGGGCTCAGATGGGAAGGACCGCCATTTGGAGTGCAGATGTTGCTGGATTGGTTTCTGGGCACCTGTGGGCCCAAAACAGTGGAAACCCCCCAGAAGTGACCCCATTTTGGAAACTACACCCCTCAATGCATTTACCAAGGGGTGTAGTAAGCATTTTAACCCTGCAGGTGTTTTGTAGAAATTAGTGTGCGCTCAATGTTGCAGAGTGAAAATGGGATTTTTTTCCATAGATATGCCAATATGTGGTGCCCGGCTTGTGCCACCATAACAAGACAGCTCTCTAATTATTATGCGGTGTTTCCCGGTTTTAGAAACACCCTACATGGGGCACTAATCTTTTGTCTGGACATATGACAGGGCTCAGAAGTGAAGAGTACCATGCGGAGTGGAGGCCTAATTTGGCGATTTACTAAGTATTGGTTCACAACTGCAGACGCTCAGATGTGAAATAATAAAAAGAAACCCCTGATAAGTGACCCCCACTATGGAACTGCACCCCTCAAGGCATTTATTAAGGGGTGTAGTGAGCATTTTCAACCCACAGGTCTTTTCCATAAATGAATGCGCTGTGGATGGTGCAAATTAAAAATGTATATTTTTCCCTAGATATGCCATTCAGGGGCAAATATGTCATGCCCAGCTTATGACGCTGGAGACACACACCCCAAAAATTGTTAAAAGGGTTCTCCCGGGTATGACGATGCCATATATGTTGAAGGAAACTGCTGTTTGGGGACGCTGCAGGGTTCAGGGCCGAGGGAGCACCATTTGGCTTTTGGAGAGCGGATTTTGCTTGGTACTATATTTGTTTGAGTATTGCTGGTGTTTTATAATGTGGGGGTACATGTAAGCGGGGCGGAGTATATAAGGGGCATAGTCAGGTGGTATAAAAAAATAAAAATAATCCATAGATGTGTGTTACGCTGTGAAGCAATCCTTTCTGCACAGGCCAGTGTCGCACTGATAAATGGTGTCATTTCTTATCCCCCTTTTGGTCCACACTCCGCACCTTTGTAGTTTGGGGAATTTTGCTGGGAAAGTATTATCCTGGTATAATACGGGCACCGTCGCTTCCAGCGGATATGTTTGGGCCCTCCCCTTCCTGGTTCCCTAATTTTAGGTCCTTGATAAATCGCCTCTTGAAACTGAAGAAATGTTCCCCTCGGGCACAACTGCATATTTTTTTATTTCCTGACTTATTGGAGCCATAACTAATTTTATTTTTTAAACAGGGGAGTTGGATCCAGCGCTGAGAGTGCAATATCTGTTAAAACGGGAGTCTGATCCCAAGTTTTATTTCGTCTTAATTAAAATCGTAGCAGAGAAGCTACGAGCAGCGGTTAGTGACAAGTGGGTATCGTCCAAAGTGCAGAGGGAATAAGAAAAGATAGGCGGTAGCCTACGCGTTTCAGACCTTCTCTAGGTCCTTAGTCATAAGCCATGACTAAGGACCTAGAGAAGGTCTGAAACGCGTAGGCTACCGCCTATCTTTTCTTATTCCCTCTGCACTTTGGACGATACCCACTTGTCACTAACTGCTGCTCGTAGCTTCTCTGCTACGATTTTAATTAAGACGAAATAAAACTTGGGATCAGACTCCCGTTTTAACAGATATTGCACTCTCAGCGCTGGATCCAACTCCCCTGTTTACGAAGTATCTCTTGCGTGTGCCGACACGAGGATCCGTGTGCTGATTCCCATACCCTTCTTGTGACAAGGTGAGCTGGAGGATTTTTTTTTCACATTTTTTTCTGTAATTTTATTTTTCATAGACGTAGCGGTATGAGGGCTGGTTTGTTGCGGGACGAGCTGTAGTTATTATTGGTACCATTTTGGGGTACATGCGACTTTTTGATCACCTTTTATCCTATTTTTTGGGATGCCAGGTAAACAAAAAAACGCAATTCTGGCACAGCTTTTTTTGTTTTTTTTATACAGCGTTCACCACGCATTATAAACTACATGTTAACTTTATTCTGTGGGTCAGTACGAGTCCGGCGATACCTAATTTATAGCACTTTTTTATGTTTTACAACTTTTTGCACAATAAAATTACTTTTGTAAAAAGAATGTATTTTTTCTGTCGCCAAGTTGTGAGAACCATAACTTTTTAATTTTTTTGTCGACGGACGTGTATGAGGGCTTGTTTTTTGCGGGACGAGCTATAGTTTTTATAGGTACCATTTTTGGATACGTGCGACTTTTTGATCACTTTTTATTGTAATATTTGTAGGGCAAAGTGACCAAAAAACAGAAACTCTGGTAACGTTTTTTACGGGTTTTTTTTACACTGTTCACCGCGTGCAATAAATAATATAATATTTTGATACCTCCGGTCGTTACGGTCGTGGCGATACCAAATACATATGGTTTATTATTATTTTTCAATAATAAAGGACTTGATAAGAGTAAAAGGGGGATTGTGTTTTATTTGATTACTTGAAACTTTTATTGTTTTCAAACTTTTATTTTTTGCACTTTTTTTTACACTTTTTTATACTTTTTTTACACTTTTTCTCAAGTCCCACTAGGGGACTTGAAGGTCCAACGGTCAGATTATTTTTTTTCTAATACATTGCACTACCTATGTAGTGCAATGTATTAGATCTGTCAGTCATTCACTGACAGCAAGCCGTTTAGGCTTCGCCTCCCGGCGGGGCCTAGATCGGCTTCCGTAATGGCAGAGCAGGAGACCATTGTGTCTCCTGTTGCCATAACAGCAGTCGCCAGTCCCGATTGCCTGTCAGGGCTGGCGATCTGCTAGTAACCGCTACGATGCAGCAATCGCTTTCGATTGCTGCATCGAAGGGGTTAATGGCAGGGATCGGAGCTAGCTCCGGTTCCTGCCGTTACAGGTGGATGTCAGCTGTACAGTACAGCTGACCTCCACCGCTGATGACGCCGGATCAGCTCCTGACCCGGCGCCATCTTGCCGGCAGTTACGGAAGCCGATCAGGCTCCGCCGCCGGGCGGATCTTGACCGGTTTCGGTGCTAGGCAGACCGGGAGGCCAGTATTAGGCCTCCGGTTGCCATTGCAGCCACCGGAACCCCGGCAATTTCATTGCTGGGGCTCCGATGAGCTGCAAACACCTTAAGTGCAGCGATCGCGTTTGAGCGCTGCACTTAAGGGGTTAATGGCGGGGATCGAAGCTAATTTCGGTCCCCGCCGTTACAGCCGGATGTCAGCTGTAAGATACAGCTGAGATCCGGTGATGATGGCACCGACTCAGCTTCTGAGCCGGTTCCAAACGTTTGACGTACATGTACGGCATTTTGCGGGAAGTCAATGCTTTCCATGACGTACATGTACGTCAAATGTCGGGAAGGGGTTAAAGACAGCTCAAAAGTACTTGGATACAGTCATGGGTGACCTAAGAGTTTTATACAGGGCTTCTAGGGCTTTTAACCGGTTAGTGACCGACCCATCGTGTTTCTACGTCGGTCACTAACGGGCCTTATTCCGATGCCATAGACTTTTTACGTCGCGGCATCGGAATAAGTAAACAGAGCAGGGAACTGTCAGATCTCCCTGCTCTCAGCTGCTAGAGGCAGCTGAGGGCTGGGAGCGTCCCTGCTCTGCCGTGTGAGATCGATATTAGTATCGATCTCACACGTTTAACCCCTCAGATGCGGTGCTCAATAGCGAGCACCGCATCGGAGTGGTTTTGGAGAGAGGGAGGGAGCTCCCTCTCTCCCTCACCGACACCCAGCGATACGATCGCCGAGTGTCTGTGTCTGTAATGGCAGCCGGGGGTCTAATAAAGGCCCCCAGGCTGCCTGGAGTGAATGCCTGCTAGATAATGCCGCAGGCATGACCTAGCAGATGCCTGTCCGTGTTAAACGGCCAGGCAGTAATACACTGCAATACAAAAGTATTGCAGTGTATTATAATAGCGATCGCAGAATCGCATATTATAGTCCCCTAATGGGACTAGTAAAAAAGTGAAAAAAAAGTTAAATAAAGTTAATAAAAAAAAAAATGTGAAAAAAAATGAAAAACCCAGCTTTTCCCCTTACAAACTGCTTTACTATTAAAAAAACAAAATAAAGTTAAAAAGTTACACATATTTGGTATCGCCGCGTCCGTAACGACCCCGACTATAAATCTATTACATTATTTAACCCGCACAGTGAACGCCGTAAAAAAAATAATAAAAAACTATGGAAAAATTGCTGTTTTCTGTGAATACTGACTTTAAAAAAATGTAATAAAAAGTGATCAAAAAGTCGCATCTACTCCAAAATGGTACCAATAAAAACTACAAGCCGTCCCGCAAAAAAACATGGAGACACAAAAACAAATAATTTTGAAAAAAAAGCGTTTTTACTGTGTAAAAGTAGTAAAACATACAAAAACTATACAAATTTGGTATCGTTGCAATCGTAACAACCCGCTGAATAAAGTTATTGTGTTATTTATACCACACGGTAAACGGCGTAGATGTAGGACGCAAAAAAGAGTGGCAAAATGTCCGATTTTTTCTATTCCCCCCAAAAAAAAAGTTAATAAAAGTTAATCAATAAATAATATGTACCTAAAAATGGTGCTATTAAAAAGTGCAACTTGTCCCGCAAAAAACAAGACCTTATACAGCGATGTCGACGCAAAAATAAGAAGGTTATAGCTCTTGGAATGCGACGATTGAAAAACGTAAAAAATAGCTTGGTCATTAAGGTCCAAAATAGGCCGGTCATTAAGGGGTTAAACAGTGTTATACACAATTTTTAGGGGCTTTCTTGTATTACAGGTTCGGTCAGAACTAGTTCGGTCCAAATCGAACTTTTTCACGAAATTCGGCGAATCTGCCGAACCGAACTTTTCATAAGTTCGCTCATCTCTAATTGTGACTAAAGAGTAAAATGTATATACTTTATTAATATCTCGCTAAAATCAGGGGTACAATCACCACCGTGACAAAACCCCAATGTGCTCAAAAATGTATTTGAAAATGATTTTATATTTTATTCACTGATTCTATTGTAAGCCCTGCAAAATGAATATTTTCGTATGATATATGGTGTTAGAACGTTTAAACATTGGTGTAACAGTGAATCACTCCCAGACATGTACTGGAGTAACTAGGAAAAGGATTCCTGAGAACCAGAGTGTCAGGGTAAAGATATCGATAACACTGCCACCTACGCTAAATTCCCCTTCTCATATTGAACCTACATGTTTCTATCTCAACATTTCATCAGGGGTCTTATTCATTATAGAGCTAGCTACTAAGCCAGCAACATTAAATTGTGCAAACATTTCATTCCATATGCACAAACACAAAGCGTACTCACATTGATATTAGCGGCACGCTTCTCTCTGGACTCGGAGTATATATAACTTATACTCCGCCCCCTATGCTGAGGCCAAGCCCCCATATCGACCAATCATCGTCACATGCGCAAGCAGTGACTTGCGGATATTTAATGCCGGGCGCGTCATGTGACATGCCCACCATACACATCCACCATACACGCATGCGCAGAGTAGGGGAGCGGGGCGTATCTGGCTGCAGCCTCAAGCCTTTCCTATCTAGAAGGAGGAGTAACCTATTCCTATGGGAACAAAGGACGCTGCCCAGCTCCAGACAGCGTCCTGGCACACCACTATAATCCGTGCATAAGTAATCCGGCACTATAGGAAGTGAATTAAGAAAGGTATTAAATTGACCACCAGTAGATTAATCACAAGTTGATTAACCACTAGTATTGGGGAACCTAGAAGATAGACATAGATAAAGCCCCAAAACCAATACAGAAGGATAGGCAAATATATAAATGACTGGACTCATATAGATATGAGTTTAGATAAAGCATGTATAATTTATCTGCTCGTTTAGCCCATCTGGTTGTATACATGCTAACCTATAGATCCACTGGGCTTCTTTTCGCAGGATCAAGTTGTCCCAATCCCCACCTCGTTTAGGTGGACACACCAATTCTATTGCCTGAAAATGAAGACATTCAGCGTTTCCTTGATTTTTCTCATGTACATGTTTGGATACGGGGGTGTCACTTGTATTTTTCACGTGCCCTACATGTTCTCTAATACGCCAATGAAATTGCCAAATGGTCTTACCTACATAATTCAGTGGGCATGGACACGTGATCAAATACACAACCCCCGCTGTTCTACAATTAACAAAGTCCTGAATGTCGTATTCAATTAAGGTGGCGACACTTTGGAATTTCTTACAAGTCTGAATAAAGTTACAGGCTGTGCAATCCCCACATCTATATGTGCCCAGAACCTTCCGGTCCAACCATGTTCCATAGACCAGAGTGTCATCACCGCTGCTGATGGAAAATGCGATCTTCGAAGACAAACATGTTCCTTTCCAACACCAAGTGCAGTAGTTGAAGGACAAAGTCATTGTGAGCCACATATTGAGTGCCTCTTTACATAAGAAAATAGCCCACTGCTTGGCAGCCCAGCCCATGTGGTATCGAGGAATATAATGCCTCTACATCCAAGCTTGCCAGCATAGTTCCTCTTTCCAAAGTAATACCATCAATTTGTTTAAGTACGTCCATCGTATCACGTACATAAGATGTCAGACTAAAAACAAAAGGACGCAGGACTACATCAATATATGTGCTGACATCCTGGGTTAGATTATTAATGCCTAACACAATAGGCCTACCACGTAACGGGGGATAACCCTTGTGGATTTTTGATAGACTATAGAAACATGCCATAGTTGGAAATAAGTTCACTGGGATTTATCAGTGCATTACTTTTTGAGTTGAGTAGTATGTCCTCACACATCTTTTTTGTAATCCTCCCTAATCATAATCACGATATTCCCACCCTTATCGGATGCTTTTAAAATTATACTTTGCTTCTTCTCTAACACAGTTAAAGCCTCACGTCGCAACCCAAATTTTTTTTATAAAAAGTGACCAAAAAGTTACATGTAGCCCAATAAAAACTACAGCTTGTCCCGCAAGTAACAAGCCCTTGCACAGCTTTGTAGATGAAAAAATAAAAAAGTTATGGCTCTTAGAATATGGCAGCCTAAAAAAGATACGATTTATGTGGTAACGCTGTAAAACATTAAAACCGATATACATGGTATTGCCGTAATCCTATCAACCCGCAGAATAAACTTAATATGTCATTTATAGCGCATGGTGAACGCCATAAAAACAAATAAAAAACATTGCCAGAATTGCTATTTTTTGGTTACCTTGCTCGCAAAAAATTAAATAAAAACTGATCAAAAAAATCGCATGTACCCCAAAATGGTACAAGTGAAATCCACAAATTGACCCACAATAAATTAGCCCTCACACAGCCCGGTGGAGAAAAAATAAACAAGTTCTGGCTCTCAGAATATGAAGACACAAAAAGTGCAAAGTATATTCTAAAAGCGGATAAGATCGGGCACCATTTATCAGTGCGACACTGGCCAAACATCTATTAATTATTTATTTACCGCATTATTATACCCTCTTATTAAATACTGATGTACTCCGCACAGCTCACATATGCCCCCACATTATAAAATGAAATGTCAGAAAAACCCCAAACAGAACAACTACCAAGCAAAATCTGCACTCTAAATGCCAAATGGTGCTCCCTCCCTTCTGAACCCTACAGTGTGCCCAAACATCAGTTTACGTCCACATATATTAAATCGCCATACCTGGGAGAACCCGATTAATAGTTTATGAAGTATTTGACTTCAGTGGGACAAACTGGGCACAACATATTGTGCACTTAAATGGAATTAGTGGCCATTTTCACTTTGCACTATCTGCTACGCATTAATTCCTACTTGATAAATGCCAAGAGGGGAGTAGTTTCCGAAACTGGGTCACTTCTTGGGGGTTTGTTTTACTATTTGACCTCGGATCCCTGAAATTGTGGAACATTGCTGTGAAAATAACCAATAAAGAACTCCAATGTGCATGGTGCTCTTTCAATTCTGAGCCCTGTCATACTTCTAGGCAAATTCTAAATGCCTTCAGCGGTGTGGTTTCCAAAATTGGCTCACTTCTCGGGGCTTTTATCACTGTACTCTGGTACCTCAGGGGCTTTGAAAATATTGTATGGCGCTCGAAAGCTATCCAGTAAAATGTGAGCTCCAAATGCCAAATAGCGCTCCTTCCTTTCTGAGCCCTGCCATGTGCCCTACTGCCATACTCGGGAGATATTGCGTAACATATCTTGGGGTGTTTTTCTCCTATTACCCCTTGTGAAAAGGAAAAATTAGGAGCTAAATCTAGATATTTTTGGAAAAAATAAAAATTTTAATTTTCAATGCCTAATTCTAATCAACCTAGGAAACACCTCTGGGGTCAAAATGCTAACTACACCCCTAGATGAATGCCCTGAGGAGTGCAGTTTCAAAAATTGAGTCACTTCTCTGTGTTTTCTACTGTACTTGTACCTCAATGGTTCTGCAAATATGACATGTCGCCTAAAAAACAATCCTGCAAAATCTGCAGGCAAAATAGTGCTCCTGCCCTTCTGAACTCTACCGTGTGTCCAAACAGCACTTTAAAACCACATATGGGGTATTAACGTACTAGGGAGAGATTGATTTACAAATGTGTGGGAGGTTTTTCTCCTTTATGCCTTGTAAAAATGAAGAAATTCTACAATTTAGTGGAAAAAGTGTAGAGTTACATTTTCACGACCTAATTCCAATAAATTCTGCAAAAGACATGTGGGGTGCTCACTATATCCCTGGATAGATTTCTTGTGGGTGTAGTTTCCCAAATGGGGTTACTATAGTTAAACACACAAATGGGACCAGGTTTATCGGTTGCAGTATTTTAGCTGGAACAGACCTTGGCGGTTACAGTTTCAAAGTGGTACAGGCGGTTTTTGAACTGTAAATACGCATGGCGCAACTCATTTCATTTTCGTTACACAGACTCACGACACGTGAGACACTCTCCTTGACTGAGCTTCTGGCCACTCTCTATTCGACAAGTATCCACAGCCTCCGCCTGCCTTAGTTCAGGAGCTCTTTCCCTTAGGAGGAGGTCCGTAACCACATGCAGCAGACACAAGATCTCCCAATCAAAAGTCACTCGGATCAGCCGGTTTTGGTCAAGGTTACTGGTGCATACCGCCCAGCAGGATTTTATCAGCAATAAAAGCTTGCACAACTAACTCCTTCCAAAATCCTTTCTGCTGTTTCGGTTCCGCCGCCAGTCCCATGCAGTATTTCATCCTCACAGTTGACAGAATGCTCCACTGTACTCTCTCAATCAAGAACCATCACTCTCCACTGACGTGCTCTCTGCAGCCAACAACAACAATGAAGCATGGCACACACTAAATCACCTCCTTATATAGAATTAGCTCTGCCTACTTACAAAGTCTGTGCAGCATTATCTCAGGTGTCCACATCAAGACAAGAGTCTACCAACATCTCTCACATGCCTACCATATTGCCAAATCATCACAGCTTTAACCCCTTCCCGACATTTGTCGTATGGATACGTTATGGAAAGCCAGTGCTTCCCGCAAATTGCCATATCCATATGACAAATGGATGGCACGGATTTAGAAGTTGAGTCAGTGCTATCATCCCTGGTTGTCAGCTGTATGTTACAGCTGACACCATGATATAATGGCGGGGACCGAAATGAGCTCTGATGTCCGCCGTTAACCCCTTAAATGCAGCAGTCAAAAGTGACCGCTGCATTTAAGGTGTTTGTAGCCAATTGCCTCCCCAGGTGGCGAAATTGCCAGGGGGCAGATGGCTGCAATGCCAACCGGAGGCCTAACACTGGCCTCCCGATCTGCCTAGTACGGAAGCCTCATAGGCCCCACCTGGAGGCGGGTCCTAAATGGCTTCCGGTACTGATGGGAAGAAAGAGCTGGCTCAGAAGCTGAGCCTGCGTCATCAGTCGTGGGTGTTAGCCTAATCGGCTTGCTATCAGTGAACGACTGACTGTTTTAATACATTGCGCTACATAGGTAGTGCTATGTGTTAGAAGATAAATCAGAAATTAGACCTTCAAGTCCCATAGTGGGTCTAAAAATAAATGTAAAAAAAGTACAAAAAAAGTTGTAAAAAATAAAATAAAAGTTTCAAGTAATAAAATAAAACACAATAGCCTATTTTCCCTTATTAAGTCCTTTATTATTGAAAAAATATATAAACCATACATATTTTGTATCGCCGCGTCCGTAACGGCCTGAACTGTAAAAATATTATGTTATTTATTCTATGTGGTGAATGCCGTAAAAAAATTAATATAAAGAACAATACCAGAATTGCTTTTTTTTGGTCACTTTGCCTACCAAAAATTGGAATAAAAAGTGCTTAAAAAGTCGCATGTATGCAAAAATGATATGAAAACTATAAAAACTATAGCTCAGCTTGCAAAAAACAAGCCCTCATATAGCTCCATCAACGAAAAATTAAAACGTTATGGCTCTCAGAACATGGTGACAGAAAAAATATTTTTACTAAACTAACTTATTTTGCAAAAAGTTGTAAAACAGAAACAAAGTGCTACAAATTTGGTATCGCCGGAATCGTACTGACCCGCACAATAAACGTAACATGTAATTTATAATGCATGGTGAACGCTGCATAAAAAAAAGGAGAAAACTCTGCCAGAATTGCTGTTTTTTGGTCACCTTGCCTCCCAAAAATAGGATAAAAAGTGATCAAAAAGTCTCATGTACCTCAAAATGGTAGCAGTAAAAATGACAGCTGGTCCCGCAACAAAACAGCCCTCATCCACTACGTCTATAATAAAAATAAAATAAAATTAGGGAAACAGGAATGGGAGGGCCCAAACATATCTTCTGGAAGCGAGGACACCTGCATTATACCAGAACACTTCCCAGCAAAATTCCCCAAACTGCAGAGGTGCAGAGTGTGTACCAAAATGGGGATAAGAAATGACACCATTTATGAGTGCGACACTGGCCTGTGCATAAAAGATTACTTGACAGCGTAACACACATCTATGGATTATTGTTTTTCTATTTTTTACCCAATTATTATGCCCTGATGTACTCCGCACAGCTTTCATGTACCCCCACGTTATAAACTGAAACACCAGTAATACTCCAAACAAAACTACTACCAAGAAAATTTCAAATGGGCGCTCCCTCCCTTCTGAGCCCTACAGTGTGCCCAAAAAGCAGTTTACTTACACAAATATACCCGGGAGAACCCATTTAACAATTTTTGGGTTGTGTGTCTCCAGTGGCACAAGCTGGGCACAACATATTTGCCACTGAAATGGCATATCTAGGGAAAAATTGCAATTTTACTTTGCACCATTTGTAGCGCATTAATTTATAGAAAAGACCTGTGGGTAAAAATGCTCACTACTTTACTACTTTGTAAATCGCCAAATTAGGCCTCAATTTTGCATTGTACTCTTTCCGTCCTGAGCTCTGTCGAATGTCCAAGGAAAAGATTAGGGCCAGATGTAGGATATTTCTAAATCTGGGAATCACAGCATAATAGTTAGAGAGCTGTCTTTTCATGGTGGCACAAGCTGGGTACCACATATTGGCATAGCTATGGAAAAATTGCCATTTTCACTCTGCAACATTGAGTGTACACTAATTTCTGGAAAACACCTGCAGGGCTAACATGCTGACTACATAACTAGGTGAATAACTTGAGTGGTGTCATTTCCAAAATGAGGTCACTTCTGGTGGGTTTCCACTGTTTTGGTACCATAGAGGCTTTGCAAATGCGACATTGCGCCCCGATACCAATCCAGCAAAATCTGCACTCCAAAAGCCAAATGGCGCTCCTTCACTTCTGAGCCCTACCATGTACCCAAACAGTAGTTTATTACCACATATTAGGTATTGCCATATTCGGGAGAACTTGCTTTACAAAGGTTGAGGTATTTTTTCTCCATTTTTTGTTAAGAAAATAAAAATGTTGCGCTAAATCTAAGTCTTATTGGAAAAAAATGAAATTTTTATTTTCACTGCCCAATTCTAATAAAATCTATAAAAGTCCTTTGGGGTCAAAATGCTCACTACACCCCTAGATAAATTTGTAAAGGGGTATAGCTTCCAAAATGGAGTCACTTTTGGGAAGTTTCCAAAGTTTTGGTCCCACAGGGACTTTGGAAAAGCAACATGGTCCCAAGAAAACAATCCAGCAAAATCTGCGCTACAAAAGCCAAATCGCACACCTTCCCTTCTGAGCCCTGCTGTCTGCCCAAACAGCAGTTTATTACCACATATGGGGTATTTCCATACTCTGGAGAAGTTGTTTTACAAATCTTGGGGGCTTTTTCTTCTTTATTCCTTGTCTAAATTGGTTTTTTTTCAGCAAAAATGACATCTTTATTTTCACGTCCAAATTCTAACAAATTCTATGAAGCACCTTTGGGGTAAAAATGCTAGATGAATTTCTCAAGGCGTGTAGTTTCCCAAATGAAGTCACTTTTGGGAAGTTTCCATTGTACTGTAACCTTAAGGGGCTTTGCAAATGCGACATGGCACCAAGAAACCAATCCAGCAAAATCTGCACTTAGTAACTATTTTGTGTGGTATAACCATATGTATTACAAACAGATACATAGAAATTTGTAAAAATGCTAATTTTTCGCAAAATTTTGGTGTTTTTCACAAATAAATACTGAATGTATCTACCAAGTTTTACCAGTAACAAAGTCAAATGTGTCACGAGAGAAGAATCTTACAATCGCTTGGATAGGTAAAAGCATACAAATATTTGCTAAAATTGACATGTTTGGAGGATTGACATGTCCTCATTAAATCCAGTGACTCACAGGTGACGTCTTCGCTGATTGTAGACGTTCTCTTTCCGTTTCTTCCCTTTCCAGCCAAGATTGTTATGACGACTTGCCATAATAAATGCAGAGTCTGCTGCCCAGACTATTTTGGCCGATTGCTTCTGCAGCAATTCCCAGCATTTTAAGTAACAAGAATAAACTCAGACCCCAGACCAAACACCAAAATTAATTCATACCCCAGACCAGACCCCTATATAAATTCAGAATTTAAACAGGACTCCTATATAAATTAAGATTCCAAACCTTACCGCTTTTATAATCCAATTCCTAACAAGACCCCTTAATTTTAATGGGACAGGGGTGCAATACCGTGCATAGCCACTAGAAATGTAACAGCACGTGCTAATACGAACGAGAAGGTAAACCATGAAAACAATGAAGAGGCTGCAGCTCTCATACAAGGGTTGCAGACCCTTCAAATAGCTGATCGGCGAGGGTGACAAGAGTCGAACCCACCCCGCTCTAATATTGACAGCCTATCCTAAGTACAGGCCATCAGTTTTAAAAACCCAGATAACCCCTTTGAATAATAAAATTCCTGCTTTCTGCAGCTGTCACTGTGTACTGTTTGCTGTATATAAATTTATATAACTTCCACTTAGTGCAATGCAACATGCAGTAAATCCATATACAGAAAGCTGCCCTAGTTGTACCTGCAGGCACCCAGAATTTTATTATTTCAATAAAGCTGTGTAAAGGGAAGCAGGGAATAAACTCTCTATCAGAAAAACGGAGCTTGGCTTAAAAAGATAATTGGTGCATTTCTGGGATCACATATAACACCGCTAACTTGAGAAATATAGAAACATTTATGCCCGATAAACATTATTATGACAAATTATTCACTTAATTAATGACTAATAAAAGAAACACCTTGAACCTTCTACATGCTGTGGATTTCTCAGGTATTAATGGGTTTCATACATACTGTAGTTATATGAGGTTCACTGGCAACCATTGGATGATGAGGGCATGAGACATTTGTAAATCACTTAAGCATTTCTTGATGTCGCTCCCTGTCTTTACAGTTTACCTAATGGGCCAGCAATGGTTTTAGGAGTGACCCGGATTAAGGGACCAGGCAGGAATTCTTTGGTCCTCTTGACTTCAAATGCTGCAGAGAATGTGGTATCCATAAAATTATCATGCAGCCATTTTTCATGAATACATCTGGGTGTTGGTCTTCTACCCCCTCTGGGAGGCCTATGATTAGAGATGAGCGAACTTATCAAAAGTTTGGTTCGGCTAGTTCGCCAAATTTCACTAAAAAGTTCGATTCGGACCGAACTAGTTCGGACCGAACCTGTTATTTCCGTGCGCCGAGCATAGTACTGTCCAGGGTGCTGATAGAGTTAATGGGCTGCACTAACTCTTTCAGCAACCTTGACAGTACATGCTCGGCGCGCGGAAAATAAAATTTTAATGTAATAAAAAAAAAAATAATACGTTCATACTTACTTTCCTCCTGTCCGGCCTCCAGCGATGACGTTCCATCCATGTCGCCGCTGCAGCCAATCACCGGCTGTAGTGGCGGTCACGCACGTCAGGATGACGTCAGAAGGCCGGCCTCCAGGGATGACGCTTCATCCCACGTGACCGCCTCTGCAGCCAATCACAGGCTGCAGCGCACTCTACACTACACTACACTACACTACATTACAAATCTTCATGGGAATGTCTTAGGTGAGTTTATGTATGTATGTTTGCATGTATGTATGTTTGCATGTATGTATGTTGTCATGTATGTATGTTGTCATTTATGTATGTGTATATGTGCATGTATGTTGTCATGTATGTATGTTGTCATGTATGTATGTTGTCATGTATGTATGTGTATATGTGCATGTATGTTTGCATGTATGTATGTTTGCATGTATGTATGTTTGCATGTATGTATGTATGTTGGCATGTATGTATGTTGTGATGTATGTTTGTATGTATGTTGTCATGTATGAATGTATGTATGTTTGCATGTATATATTTGCATGTATGTATGTATGTTTGCATGTATGTATGTTTGTATGTATGTTTGCATGTATGTATGTTGGCATGTATGTATGTTGGCATGTATGTATGTTGTCATGTATGTATGTATATATGTGCATGTATTTTTGCATGTATGTTGGCATGTATGTATATATGTGCATGTTTGTATGTATATTTGCATGTATATATTTGCATGTATGTTTGCATGTATGTATGTATGTTGTCATGTATGTATGTTGTCATGTATGTATGAGTATATGTGCATGTATGTTTGCATGTATGTATGTTGTCATGTATGTATGTGTATAGGTGCATGTATGTTTGCATGTATGTATGTTGGCATGTATGTATGTTGGCATGTATGTATGTTGTCATGTATGTATGTATGTATGTATGCATGTTGTCATGTATGTATGTATATATGTGCATGTATGTTTGCATGTATGTTGGCATGTATGTATATATGTGCATGTATGTATGTATATTTGCATGTAAATATTTGCACGAATATATTTGCATGTATGTATGTATGTATGTTTGCATGTATGTATGTTTGTATGTATGTTTACATGTATGTATGTTTGCATGTATGTATGTTGGCATGTATGTATGTATGTTGGCACGTACGTACGTACGTACGTACGTACGTACGTACGTACGTACGTACGTTGTCATGTATGTATTTATGTATATATGTGCATGTATGTTTGCATGCATGTTGGCATGTATGTATATATGTGCATCTTTGTATGTATATTTGCATGTATATATTGGCATGTATGCATTTGCATGTATGTATGTATGTATGTATGTATGTTTGCATGTAAGTATGTTTGCATGTATGTATGTTGGCATGTATGTATGTTGGCATGTATGTATGTTGTCATGCATGTATGTATGTATGTATGTTGTCATGTATGTATGTATATATGTGCATGTATGTTTGCATGTATGTTGGCATGTATGTATATATGTGCATGTATGTATGTATATTTGCATGTAAATATTTGCACGAATATATTTGCATGTATGTATGTTTACATGTATGTATGTTTGCATGTATTTATGTTGGCATGTATGTATGTATATATGTGCATGTATGTTTGCATGCATGTTGGCATGTATGTATATATGTGCATGTTTGTATGTATATTTGCATGTATATATTTGCATGTATGCATTTGCATGCATGTATGTATGTTTGCATGTAAGTATGTTTGCATGTATGTATGTTGGCATGTATGTATGTTGGCATGTATGTATGTATGTATGTTTGCATGTATGTTGGCATGTATGTATATATGTGCATGTTTGTATGTATATTTGCATGAATATATTTGCATGTATATATTTGCATGTATATATTTGCATGTATGTATGTTTGCATGTATGTATGTTTGCATGTATGTATGTATGTATGTTTGCATGTATGTATGTTTGCATGTATGTATGTTGGCATGTATGTATGTTGGCATGTATGTATATATGTGCATGTATGTAATTATGTTTGCATGTATGTATGTTTGCATGTATGTATGTTGTCATGTATGTATGTTGTCATTTATGTATGTGTATATGTGCATGTATGTTGTCATGTATGTATGTTGTCATGTATGTATGTTGTCATGTATGTATGTGTATATGTGCATGTATGTTTGCATGTATGTATGTTTGCATGTATGTATGTTTGCATGTATGTATGTATGTTGGCATGTATGTATGTTGTGATGTATGTTTGTATGTATGTTGTCATGTATGTATGTATGTATGTTTGCATGTATATATTTGAATGTATGTATGTATGTTTGCATGTATGTATGTTTGTATGTATGTTTGCATGTATGTATGTTGGCATGTATGTATGTTGGCATGTATGTATGTTGGCATGTATGTATGTTGTCATGTATGTATGTATATATGTGCATGTATTTTTGCATGTATGTTGGCATGTATGTATATATGTGCATGTTTGTATGTATATTTGCATGTATATATTTGCATGTATGTTTGCATGTATGTATGTTGTCATGTATGTATGTTGTCATGTATGTATGAGTATATGTGCATGTATGTTTGCATGTATGTATGTTGTCATGTATGTATGTGTATAGGTGCATGTATGTTTGCATGTATGTATGTTGGCATGTATGTATGTTGGCATGTATGTATGTTGTCATGTATGTATGTATGTATGTATGTATGCATGTTGTCATGTATGTATGTATATATGTGCATGTATGTTTGCATGTATGTTGGCATGTATGTATATATGTGCATGTATGTATGTATATTTGCATGTAAATATTTGCACGAATATATTTGCATGTATGTATGTATGTATGTTTGCATGTATGTATGTTTGTATGTATGTTTACATGTATGTATGTTTGCATGTATGTATGTTGGCATGTATGTATGTATGTTGGCACGTACGTACGTACGTACGTTGTCATGTATGTATTTATGTATATATGTGCATGTATGTTTGCATGCATGTTGGCATGTATGTATATATGTGCATCTTTGTATGTATATTTGCATGTATATATTTGCATGTATGCATTTGCATGTATGTATGTATGTATGTATGTTTGCATGTAAGTATGTTTGCATGTATGTATGTTGGCATGTATGTATGTTGGCATGTATGTATGTTGTCATGCATGTATGTATGTATGTATGTTGTCATGTATGTATGTATATATGTGCATGTATGTTTGCATGTATGTTGGCATGTATGTATATATGTGCATGTTTGTATGTATATTTGCATGTAAATATTTGCACGAATATATTTGCATGTATGTATGTTTACATGTATGTATGTTTGCATGTATTTACGTTGGCATGTATGTATGTATGTATGTATATATGTGCATGTATGTTTGCATGCATGTTGGCATGTATGTATATATGTGCATGTTTGTATGTATATTTGCATGTATATATTTGCATGTATGCATTTGCATGTATGTATGTATGTTTGCATGTAAGTATGTTTGCATGTATGTATGTTGGCATGTATGTATGTTGGCATGTATGTATGTATGTATGTATGTTTGCATGTATGTTGGCATGTATGTATATATGTGCATGTTTGTATGTATATTTGCATGTATATATTTGCATGTATATATTTGCATGTATATATTTGCATGTATGTATGTTTGCATGTATGTATGTTTGCATGTATGTATGTATGTATGTATGTTTGCATGTATGTATGTTTGTATGTATGTTTACATGTATGTATGTTTGCATGTATGTATGTTGGCATGTATGTATGTATGTTGGCACGTACGTACGTACGTACGTACGTACGTACGTACGTACGTACGTACGTACGTACGTACGTACGTTGTCATGTATGTATTTATGTATATATGTGCATGTATGTTTGCATGCATGTTGGCATGTATGTATATATGTGCATCTTTGTATGTATATTTGCATGTATATATTTGCATGTATGCATTTGCATGTATGTATGTATGTATGTATGTTTGCATGTAAGTATGTTTGCATGTATGTATGTTGGCATGTATGTATGTTGGCATGTATGTATGTTGTCATGCATGTATGTATGTATGTATGTATGTTGTCATGTATGTATGTATATATGTGCATGTATGTTTGCATGTATGTTGGCATGTATGTATATATGTGCATGTTTGTATGTATATTTGCATGTAAATATTTGCACGAATATATTTGCATGTATGTATGTTTACATGTATGTATGTTTGCATGTATTTACGTTGGCATGTATGTATGTATGTATGTATATATGTGCATGTATGTTTGCATGCATGTTGGCATGTATGTATATATGTGCATGTTTGTATGTATATTTGCATGTATATATTTGCATGTATGCATTTGCATGTATGTATGTATGTTTGCATGTAAGTATGTTTGCATGTATGTATGTTGGCATGTATGTATGTTGGCATGTATGTATGTATGTATGTATGTTTGCATGTATGTTGGCATGTATGTATATATGTGCATGTTTGTATGTATATTTGCATGTATATATTTGCATGTATATATTTGCATGTATATATTTGCATGTATGTATGTTTGCATGTATGTATGTTTGCATGTATGTATGTATGTATGTTTGCATGTATGTATGTTTGCATGTATGTATGTTGGCATGTATGTATGTTGGCATGTATGTATATATGTGCATGTATGTATGTTTGCATGTTTTTATTTTTGCATGTATATTTGCATGTATGTTTATATATATGTGCATGTATGTAATTATGTTTGCATGTATTTACGTTTGCATGTATATTTGTGCATGCTTGTATATATGTATGTATGTATGTATGTATGTATCTTTGCATGTTTGTTTGTATGTATGTTTTCATGTGTGTGTGTGTATGCATGTATGTATGTATGATAGTTTGCATGTATGTATGTATATATGTTTATGTTTGCATGTATGTATATTTGCATGTATATATGTGCATGCTTGTATATATATATGTATGTTTGTATATATGTATGTATGTATGTTTGCATGTATGCTTGTTTGTTTGTATATATGTCTGTATGGCCATGTATGATACTGTCTGCTGGCGCCCTGTATCTAAGTCAACTTCGCGGCAGGCTTCTATACATGGTATAACAGTCAGTATCACACATTAAACTGAATCTAAGAATACGACATGTTTTATTTCATTTTTTTTTATTTATTTTTTTACAGGTTTGGTGTTTGGACTACGTCGGTTTCGAGGACTACTTAGATGATGGTTTTTTTTTCTACAATAAAATGGTTAATGAGGGTTGTGTTGGGGGTGCTGTATTTCAATAAAATATTTTATCTATATCTTTGCCTTTTTCTTTTCAAATTTTATTGCTACCACTTTAGTAATAGCCGCTGTCTGAGTGACAACATCCATTACTAAGGCGAGGCTTAGTGTTAGCCGGTGCAGAGGCTAACACTAACCACCATTATTACCCCGGTACCCACCACCACCAGGGGTGCCGGGAAGAGCCAGGTACGATCCAGTACCCGACCATCTGTTGTGATGGACGGGCTCTGGGGCGGCCGCAGGCTGGTATTATGAGGCTGGGAAGTGCCAAAAACAGTGGATCTTCACACCCTTGTAATGCTAGGCTGCTGCTGCTGTGTTGTATCTGGCTGGTTATAAAAGTGGGGGGGACCCCACGTCATTTTTTAAAATTATTTATTTTTTTTTTTATTTTTTTTTAAAAAAGACATGGGGTTCCACCCAATTTATCATAACCAGCCACATACAACACAGTGTTATTAGCCTGGGAATGGACAAAACCAGTGGCCCTTCCCACTCATGTAATGCCAGACTGCTGCGGCCTTGTATATGGCTGGTTATTAAAAATGTGGGGGACACGTCTATTGTTAAATTTAAAAAAAAAAACGACGTGGGGGTCCCTCCCATTTTTATAACCAGCCCGATACAACACAGCAGCAGCCGCCTAGCATTACAAGGGTGGGAAGGTCCACTGTTTTTGGCCCTTCCCAGCCTCATAATACCAGCCTACGGCCGCCCCAGTACCCGACCATCACAACAGATGGTCGGGTACTGGATCGTACCAAGCTCTTCCCGGCACCCCTGGTGGTGGTGGGTACCGGGGTAATAATGGGTGGTTAGTGCTAGCCTCTGCACCGGCTAACACTAAGTACCGCCTTAATAATGGACGCTGTCAATCAGCCAACTGCCATTATCTAGGCACTAATAAAGTTTTAAAAAAACCACAAAGACAATTCTTTTTTATTGAAATAAGAAATCCCCAACAAAACCCTCGTTAACCATTTTATTAAAATTTGAAAAATGTAGATCTACGCAGTAGTCCAACGTATCGAAGATGTAGTCCAATCGGTACATCAAAATCTGCAACAACATAAAAAAACAGTTATCAATGTGAACAATACCAATACTTCTACTCACCTACACACATATATACACGCACACACAAACAAACAACCATACACAAACATACACATATATACACAAACACAACAAGATATACACACACACACACACACACACACACACACACATATAAACAGACAAACACACACACATATACACGAACTAACACATATACAAACAAAAACACACATATCCAAACACACACATATACACGAACACACACATATACACAAACACACACACACATATACACAAACACACACACATATATACACAAACACACACACATACACACACACACACACACATACACAAACACATATACACAGTTATACACAAACACAACAAGATATACACAAACACACACACATATACACGAACTAACACATATACACAAACACATATACAAACAAAAACACACATACCCAAACACACACATATACACAAACACACACATATACACAAACACATATACACAAAAACACCCATATATACACAAACACACACACATAAACACACACCCATATACACACATATACACAAACACACACATATAAAAACACACACACACAAACATATACACAAACACACCCATATATACACACACATATACACAAACATATACACACACACATATACACAAACACACATATAAAAACAAAAACAGACAAAGACACATACCCAAACACACATATATACACAAACACACACATACACAAACACACACACACACTGTTTCTTTTAAATGCTGCTGGGGAACCCGCTCGATCCACTATATAAGGCTGCGCTACAGTGCAGCATTTAAAAGAAACAGGATCCTGACCTGTCCATAGAGTTTAAGGCAGCACAGAGTATTTCAGGAGATGAGCGTGCAGATTCAGTGCTGCTGTGAACTCTGCTCTTACCATTACGTAGCTCTCAGTCTGTTACCTCTCCTCCACTCCTGTCCTCAAGAACACCTTCACATGATTGGCAAGTCACCACGTAATGGTAAGAGCAGAGTTCACAGCAGCACAGAGTATTTCAGGAGATGAGCGTGCGGATCTTGTGCGGGGTGGTGACTTGCCAATCATGAGAAGGTGTTATTGAGGACAGCAGTGGAGGAGAGGTAACAGACTGAGCTACGTAATGGTAAGAGCAGAGTTCACAGCAGCACAGAGTATTTCATCAGAGGAGCGTGCAGATTCTGTGCTGCTGTGAACTCTGCTCTTACCATTACGTAGCTCTCAGTCTGTTACCTCTCCTCCACTCCTGTCCTCAATAACACCTTCACATGATTGGCAAGTCACCACGTAATGGTAAGAGCCGAGTTCACAGCAGCACAGAGTATTTCAGGAGATGAGCATGCGGATCTTGTGCGGGGTGGTGACTTGCCAATCATCTGAAGGTGTTATTGAGGACAGGAGTGGAGGAGAGGTAACAGACTGAGCTACGTAATGGTAAGAGCAGAGTTCACAGCAGCACAGAATCTGCATGCTCATCTCCTGAAATACCCTGTGCTGCTGTGAACTCTGCTCTTACCGTTACGTGGTGACTTGCCAATCATGAAGGTGTTATTGAGGACAGTAGTGGAGGAATCGAAAGGAATAAAGGAGAAAAATCACCCCAGCATTTGTAAAACAATTTCTCCTGATTACGTAAATACCCCATATGTGGTAATAAACTGCTGTTTGGACCCACACTAGGGCTTTTGGAGCTCAAATTTAGCTGGAATAGTTTTTGGGTGTCATGTCGAATTTGCAAAGCCCCTGAGGTACTAAAACCGTGGAAACCGCCCAAAAGTAACCCCATTTGGGAAACTACACCACTTAAGGAATCTATCTAGGGGTATAGTGAGCATTTAGGCCCCACACGTCTTTTGCAGAATTTATTAGAATTAGGCCGTGAAAATTAATATCAACATTATTTCCACTAAAATGTTTAATTTTTTCAATTTCACAAAGGATAAAGGAGAAAATGCACCCCAACATTTGTAAAGCAATTTCTAGCGAGTACGGCAATACCCCACATGTGGTCATAAATGTTTTTTCATTAGAAAATAAATTAACCCTTTCCGGACTGATCCATGTTTTGCTTTTTCTTTTTCATTTTCCTCCCCGCTTTCCGAGAGCCACAACGTCTTTATTTTTCCGTCAATAGAGCGGTGTGGGGGCTTATTTTTTGCGGGACGAGCTGTAGTTTTTATTGGTACCATTTTTTGGTACAGAAGACTTTTTAAGCACTTTTTATTACATTTTTTGGTAGAGCAAAGGTGACCAAAAAACGGCGATTTTGCCATTTAAAATTCTTTATTTTTCACGGCGTTCACCGTGTGAGTTAAATAATGGTATATTGTAATAGCTTGGACTTTTACGGACGCAGCAATACCAATTTTGTGTATTTTTTTACATTACTTTAGAGAAAAAATATGAAAAGGGTTTATTTTTGGACTTTAAATATTTATTTCATTTTTTCCACTAATAATAACTATTTACTTTTGTTTTTACACATTTTATTAGTCCCGCTGGGAGACTTGAACCAGCAATCGTTAGATCACTGGGAGAATACACTGCAATACTAATGTATTGCAGTATATTGTGATTTTTACATGATCCTGTAACAGCGCGATCGCTGTTTCTGTCCGTTAGTCCCGGGTATCAGCTGTAATATACAGCTGACACCCGCAGCGTATGGCGCGGGCTCAGCGCGTGAGACGCTCCATATATCACCCCCCACACCACGACATGCTATTAAGTCATGGTGCGCGAAGGGTCTAATGCGCAGCCGATGGTGGAAAGTGAAAATTACAATTTTCCACTGATGTGCCATTTTAGTGCACTATATGTTGTGCCCAGTTTGTGCTACAAATACCACAAATAAAATATTAACAGGGTTCTCCCGGGTATGGCGATGCCATATCGGTGGACGTAAACGGCTGTTTGGGCACGCTGTAGGGCTCAGAAGGGAGGGACGCCATTTGGCTTTTGGAGCGCAGATTTTGCTTGGTAGAAGCTCTGGCGTTTTGCTGGTATTTCAGTTTATAATGTGGGGGCAAATGTAGGTTGGGCAGAGTACATCATGGGCATAATAAGAGGGTATAATAATGGGGTAAATAAATAATAATCCGCAGATATGTGGCCAGTGTTGCACTTATATTATAAATGGCGCCCGATCTTATCCGCTATTGGAACGCTCTGCACATTTTGCATCGCCATATTCTGGGAGCTGGAACTTTTTTTCTTTTTTCACCACCGGAGCCGTGTGAGGGCTTATTTGTTGCGGGACAATCTGTAATTTTCATTTTGGGGTACATGCGATTTTGTTGATCACTTTTTATTCCATTTTTCGGCAAGCAAGGTGACCAAAAACCATCAATTCTGACAATGATTTTAATTTATTTTTTACAGCGTTCACCCTGGGCTATAAATGACCGTTATATTTTATTCTGCGGGTCGGTTCGATTACGGCGATACCATATGTATATAGGGTTTTTTATGTTTTGCAGCGTTTGCGCAATAAAATAACTTATTTAGAAAATTATTTATTTTCTGTGTCACCATATTCTGAGAGCCGTAACATTTTTATTTTTCAGTCAAAAAAGCTGTGTAAGGGCTTGTTTTTTGCGGGACGGGTTGTAGTTTGTATCGGTATAATTTTGCCGTACATGCGACTTTTTGATCACTTTTTATTGTATATTTTGTGAGGGGTGGTGACCAAAAAATAGTGATTTTCGCATTGTTTTCCATTTATTTTTTTTGCGGTGTTCACCGTGCAGGATAAATAATATTATAGTTTTATAGTTGGGGTCGTTACGAACGCGGTGATACCAAATATGTTTACTTTTTTTTTACGTGTTCATTTTTTTTCCTATAATGAAAGACTTATTATAGGAAAAAAAGCAGTTCATGTTTATGTCACTTATAACTTTTATTTTTACACTTTTTTTAAAACATTTTTATCCTTTTTTTTACTTTCTTCACTTGTCCCACTAGGGGACACTTAGACTTGCAGCTCTGATCGCTGCTGGAATACATTACACTAGACACGAAGTGTAATGCATTCCAACTGTCATTGTGACGTAACAGTCACACTGACAGGAAGCCTACGACGA
This sequence comes from Rhinoderma darwinii, assembly GCF_050947455.1. NCBI lineage: Eukaryota > Metazoa > Chordata > Amphibia > Anura > Rhinodermatidae > Rhinoderma > Rhinoderma darwinii. Next base: position 431,676 of record NW_027461678.1, on the reverse strand, counting down.
CCACCCTCGGGGTGGTCCTCATAGGCTTCTGTACATGGCAACCCGGAAGCCATTGTCTGGCGTCCGGTTGCCATGGGTACGATCGCCAGCCCCCGTGATTTCACATGGGGGCTGCCGATCGAGGCTAAACACCTTAATTGTGGCGTTCAAATCGAACGCCGCAATTAAGGGGTTAACTGACGAAATCAGCTGCGACAGGCCGCTGATCGGCAACGGGGAATGCAGGGCAGACGCCCTGCACAGTTAACCGCCGCTGCGGTGTAGCGCCCATTATGCACGCGACCGTAAAAACACCCGTTATTGCGGGTCGTAATTACGACCCACAATAACGGGCTCATAGACTTCTGTTACCCATGGGTACCTTCCCGTTTTCTCACGGGAAGGTGCCCGTGCCGTTAAAAAAATAGAACATGTTCTATTTTTCTATTTTACGTGCCGTGCTGCTATACATTATAATGGAAGCACGGCTCTCAAAAGCGGCTGGCTGCCCGTGGCCGGCCGTCCCCGGCCGTGCTCGTAATTACGAGTCGTAATTACGAGCATGGCCCGTAAAATAAAAAAATACAACATGTTCTATCTTTTTAACGGTACGGGCACCTTCCCGTGAGAAAACGGGAAGGTACCCGTGGCTAACAGAAGTCTATTGGCCCGCTATTTCGGGTCGTAATTACGACCCATAATAACAGGTTTTTCTACAGTCGTGTGCATGAGGCCCCGTAATGACGGGTGACTACATGTGTGCACCCGCATTACGGCAGCGTTGCTAGTCGACGTCAGTAAATAGTCACTGTCCAGGGTGCTGAAAGAGTTAACTGATCGGCAGTAACTGCTTCAGAACCCTGGATAGTGACTACCGATCACAATATAGAGTAACCTGTAAAAAAAAAAACACGTTCATACTTACCGAGAACTTTCTGCTTCCTCCAGTCCGGTCTCCTGGCCGTTGCCTTGGTGACGCGTCCCTCTCGACATCCGGCCCGACATTCCTTGATGACGATGCAGCCCATGTGAGCGCTGCAGCCAAGCACAGAATGCAGAGGCCTCTGCAGCCAATCACAGGCTGCAGAGGCCTCTGCAGCCAATCACAGGCTGCCGCGTCAGAAAAGAAGGTCGGACAGGAGGAAGAAGAGGGACTCGTCACCAAGACAACGACCAGGTACGTATGAAATGCTTTTTATTTTATTTTTAATCAGCAGCCTCTTTTCTCTATCAGTGATTGATAGAGACAAGTGGCTGCCGATTTTTATAATATTTTTGACCGGGTTCGGTCAAAACGGGTTCGGCCGAACCCGGTGAAGTTCGGATTCGCTGCAAACAGAACTTTTCCGGAAGTTCGGACCGAAACCGGGTTCGGTTGTCCCGGTTCGCTCATTTCTACCTATGATCTATATACTATTCCAACTTAGTTGGTTCCCGAAGTTATCCGCCTTCTGGTGCCACAGATCTACTTTTTAGAACAGGAGAGCAACTGGCAGAGATTATGTGCAGTTATCTCTGAGCTATTTATGCTGAATACGTTCACATCAGGTCTGACCGTCTCCTCTCAGGATGAATAGATCGATTCTTACCACCTCTTTATTCCCTCGAGAGCTGAGCACAGGAGATGCAGCATGTAGGATGTTCTTACTGGTGCAGAGCCCCAGCACCTTATGAGGGTCTTCAGGTTTTTAGTCATATTTATTACAAAGATGATGTATTTTAATATAATATTAATTGTTTCCTCAATGTCACACAGACAGAAATTATTATCTATCAGATGTTCAGCAGCTGCAGATCCGTCCAGATTGTAATAACTAGACACACACTAAACCAACTGTGAGAGATGAACATTACAAGTTCCATGCACCAAGACTGAACCATATCTCCGACTTTTACAATTTATTATGGGTTTTAATTCTATCCCTGATCTCCTGTCTTGGCAGTACTGGGTAAGAGTCTGTCCACGGAAACATTATGAATATAGAAACTACATTCAAAATATAAATAACAATCAAACATTAAAAATATTGTTAAAGCCATACTGAAATATGCAAATTATGTGTGTGGTCATAAAAGCAGCTCACGCCGGGTATATCTATTGTGATGTCACTACTATTAATGATGGTAAATCTATAATTGAAATATGCAAATTATGGGTGAGGTCATAAAAGCATCTATTGTGATGTCATAGAGCTTGGGTATATGCAATGATGCTGGTCACAGAGCTGTCACTCAGTTGGATGTGACCGGTAAGTTCTCTATCATTTCTCTATCTGTACCTGACTCTGATCGATCCATTATATTAGGAACATTGAATCCATGCCTTCAAGATATGGTTTATTAGAGGTTGTAATATCTTTTTTTGTTTCATTATACAATTGAATTGCTTAAATATCATAGAAAGAACACAGGCTGTAAGAAATGGCAGCCTACATTCAGCCGATAATAGATTTGCAGGGTAACAGCACATCATTTTGGTTCCCTGCAGCCCTGAGAACTTATTTTGTCTCTCGATTGTAAAGGAGAAATTACAGTATGGTCATATTAGGGGACTGTTATGTAGTAAGTCCTTATATTAGTGTAAATTCCCTAAAAAGAATTCCATAAATTAACACAATGTAATAAAATTCAGAATTTTGATCAAGTAATATAAAAAAAACATGTAAAAGCCATTGAAAATGCCATATTAAGATCTGTAAGTTATAACGAGTGTAGTTAGGTAATCCACCTACACTATATGGCCAATAGTATTTGGACACCTCTCCTAATTATTGAGCCAAGAATCAGCTGGATGGGTGTAAAACACGTCGCCGTTGAATTTTGGAGCATGGGAAACATGTTCTGTTGAGTAATAAATCACGGTTCACTATCTGGCCATCTAATGGACGAATTTGCGTTTTGTGCCTGCCCGGGAAATGCTACCTACTGGACTGTATAGTGCCTATTATAAAATGGAGTGAAGTTTGTATAATGGTCTGGATTGTTTGTAAGGGGTTGGATTAAATCCCCATTTTTCCAGTAGGGGTTAATAAGACTTTTAAACAATTGTATGATTCCAACTTTGTGGTAATAGTTTGGGTAAGACCCTTTCCTGTCCTAGTATGACTGTGCCCCTGTGCACAAAGAGGCTCCCTAAAGACATGGTTTGACAAGTTCGATGTGGAGGAACTTGCGTATCTGCACAGAACCCGGACCTCAATCCCAACAAAACCTTTGGAGTGAATTGGAAAGGCAATTGCGAGCCAGACCTTTTTGCCCAACATCAGTGTCTCAACCATTGGTGTCCATATACTTTTGGCCATATACTGTAGTGTACCGAGTGTATATCTATTGTGATGTCACCGAGCTTAGGTATAAAGTATAGTGCTGGCCAGAGGGCTGTCATTTATCAGGTGGATGTGACCGGTACGGTAAGTACTTTATCATTGCTACGTCTCTAGAACAGTCTCATCTATCAGTCTCTTTATGAATATTGGATTCTTACATGTAATTCTAGTGTTTGTTGTGTTATTTTTGTTTTTTATTTGGCATACTTATACACTAGGAAATTGCTTAAATAGCAATATTGTGGCCTGTCACATCTGCTCCATAGACAGAATGCAGATTGCAGACAGAAATTGGTGTCTGTATTCTGCTGGTAGATTCATAAAGCAACCACAAAGCAAAGAATGTGAATCTCTGGGAACTTATTATCACACCCTCCAGTTTATAACACCAGTAATTCTCATAATAAATGTTTATAAGGGAATTCATATTTATGAATTTTAGGTTTTCTGTCTGTAGACTATACTATTTATATATCAGGTCAATCCTGAATATTAGCTGGTATGGCTATGCAACCAACCTACATCAGGTGCTGCTATTGTGATGTCTTGAGATGAGTCTAGATAGCCGTGTTTCTTACTGCGTCTATGGTAGTATTGGTTTTATTACAAGATTTAAACTATTTGATGTTTGAATCATGTACATAAATAAATGATTATAAGGAGTATTGCTTTTTTTAAAAAAAATTTTTAGTAATAAAATATTAGTAAGTCCAGGAATAAACAGTCTAATAGCATTTGTCAGACTAAATTGTAGAAGCATAGTGCTAATCCCCTGGAAACGTGTCCTTATTAACAATTGAAATGAATAATTATGTATATAATAATAATAATAATAATAATAATAATAATAATAATAATAATAATAACAATAAAAAAGCTAACAATAAAAAGTATTTATTACTAACTCCAATTACTTAGGTTCTAAATTCTGGTTATCAATTAATATAAAAAAAAATTCAACCCTTTAAAATGCCATATGGTCAATTTAACAACCAATACATTGTTTCAGCTTCCAAACCTAATACAATGTTATCAACAGGGGCTCCCAGGTCATGTGATCCTCTGACACTTATGATTGACAATATTCTGTTATAGGAATACCCTATTTAATAACTAATTTTTCCAGCTAGTTTCATCACAAGTAACGACTCCCTTATAGTTTTCTGGTCTTTCTAGGTCTTGCTGTTGGATTGACACTGTGTTACTTACTGTGTTGCTTATACGGTTAGCGATTTGTCCTATTTTCGGAGAACTAGAGGCGATTAGTCAAATTCTATCTTGACTGTCTCCTGGTTTTCTACCAAGGACATTGGTGCAGTTTTGCACCCGGGCATTAAACAACCATGCCCTTTTGGAAAAAATCTAAGAAATATCATGTCTCCCAAATTCCTGATAAAGGAAATCTGATGGGAGACATACCAACTATGGAGGAGCCTAACATCTCGCTCCAGAAGTTTTCTGTCATCAAAGATATGGCAGATGAAAAATCCAGCGATCTTAGTCACAGCAAATATTGTGACATTACGTCAAAGAACACCAAGAAGAGCGCATTCAGCCTGCTGACCCGCCTGCGCTCCAAAAATATCCGTAAAAGGTATGTAACTAATAATTCTCATACATTGCTCAGATATCCAGAGCTGTGGTATAACAGTCACTAGATCTTTAATTCTCCCCATATCTTCACAGAAACTTTGGCAGCAGCGCTGTGATCGGCGCTAGAGAACTGGATCGCTATTTCCCAGATAGACGGTTGAGACTATATGTTGCCACCTGGAATATGGAGGGAAAGGTGAGAAGTAATGTACAATATTTATTGTGACCCATCAGTGTGCCCGAGCTCAAGTTGGATGAAATGGGCCAGTAACCATGTCTCTTTAGTTTGTAGTTGAATATCACATAGTCAGGTTATATTCTACCCTATGTCAGTTGAGTTGGCGCTCTTTGTATACAATGTTAATGTTTGTATATTTTGAACAGGATTACCCGCAAAATGTGGAGGATCTGCTGTTACCATCAGATGATACGAAAGACATTTATGTTATTGGCGTTCAGGAAGGATGTCCAAACAGGTAAGTCTTCTCAGGTTGTCTTACACCAGCCTATGACTGCAGATGGACAGCAGGGCGGCTGATACAAATTCTCTCTCAATGCTCTACTTATTGTATTATCACTCCTTAATTTTCAAAATGTATCCCCAGAGGTTATTATATGGAGTGTTGATACAGATGAGTTGAGTATCTTAATCTTGTGTCATTTATTAATATGTAAATCTGAAATTGTGTCTTCTTGTAGACGGGAATGGGAGATAAAATTACAGGAGACCCTTGGACCACACTATGTATTATACCACTCCTCCGGGCTCGGAGTCCTGTATCTCACCATCTTTGTTCGACGGGAACTAATCTGGTTCTGCTCAGGTAAGATTCACATTCCTACGTCTACATAAGAAGTCTTGAATGTAGTCATTAGCTGGAACATCTTATTTAGTTATTAGAATTAGATGCCTAAGAGCTTGGCTCTCAGATTCTTGACTTCTGAGTATTGGAGATCTAAAAGTTCACACCACAGTTACAAAGTATGAAATTATGTTCTAGTAATATTTCCATAGTTTAATTGGAAATAATTTCTATTCCATTGTTGCATGTAGTACTCTTAACCACTGACCCGTCTTTTTGTGTTTAATTTCTTATACAGAGGTAGAGCACACCCATGTAACAACCAGGCTATTCCACCATGTGAAAACTAAAGGAGCCTTGGGTGTTGCCTTCACCGTCTTTGGAACATCTTTCCTTTTTATTAATTCACATCTGAGATGTAAGTATTTACAATATTAATATATGACCATGTACAGTTTTACTTTGTATAAAATTGCTGCTATTTGATAATTAACTGAAATATATGGGATGATATCAAGAGATCTGTACTTATGTTTTGGTAAAAATAAAAGGTTTGTTCCAGTTTGATCAAACTTTTTCTAATCTATCAATCTCATTCTATGTTGTGAGTGGCCAGTAATACAGATACACGCAGGTACAATTAGTGCAGGAGGGGGTGGCGGCGGCTGGTTTCAGTTGCGCCGCCTCCCCCTCAGGGAGGCAGCAGGGCGGACGGTGCGGCCGTATAATCCCTCACACCCACCCCTCCTCTCCATTAGCGGCGGTGGCGCGCTGCAATGTGTTTTTTTGAAAATAATATGCGATTCGGGCCGCCCATATGATCATCCGCTACTGCTAATATGTATTTTTTTGTTGGCAGTTGGGGCAGTCAACAAGAGGATCCAGGACTATAAAACCATCACTGAGGGTCTCCGTCTGCCTCAAATTATTCCGGAAAGAATCAACTCCAATGCCTGTGAGTATTACTTATGTGGTTGAACCTATGGATCCTTTTATCTCTCTATTTGTCTCCGTTGAGTCTAATGCAGTCATGTGCTATAATTTTTTTATTTATTTTTATTCTACAGTGGACGTCACCAGCCGCTTTGATCGGGTGTTTTGGTTTGGAGACCTCAATTTTCAACTTAAAGAGGACAGAAAAAATGTGGAATCTCTTCTGCAGAAGATCGAAGGAAAAGATATGTCCAGTCTCCTCAAACACGACCATCTGAATGAAGCCAAGAACAATGGTATATTTACTAGTAGACCAGTATATCATCGGTGCGGGTCCGACACCTGGACGCTGCACCGTTAAGCTGCTCCAGTGGCCTGCGGGCACCGGATGTTATGCCACACAATGCTATGTACGGAGCCGGAAGCAGTTGGCTCCTTATATAGCATAGCTGCCATGATGCATAACTGCAGGTCTGCCTCCTATTCACTTGAATAGGAGCAGAGTTGCAGTACTGCAGCTCGGCTGCAATTCCGTGGCCGGCGCCAACTGCATCCGACATGTACATCCGGTGCTCAAAGGCACCGGACCAGCTGATTAGTGCAGGGTCCGGGTGTCGGACCACCACAGATCATGTACTGATGACCTATCTGGTGAGTATGTCATCAGTTGTCAGAAGTTGGAAAACCCCTTTAATACCACAACCACTTCCACAGATTAATACAAATCACTGACATGATGGTTGATATGTTCCCCAAATTCTTATATAGTGCTAAAATTATCAATTGCTCCTTTTTTTTTTTAATACTGACAACTTTTTTTTCTTTCAACTTAAGGGTCCATATTTCTAGGGTTCAAGGAGCACACCATTGATTTCCTTCCTACATATAAGTTTGACATTGGCACAGACACCTATGATACATCAGCAAAGCAGAGAATTCCATCATATACGGTAAGATATCTTATTTCCAGGTCTACAGAGCTTGAGAGACAATAGAATCCATGGGCCAGAGCACCCATTATATAATGAATCCCCTCCCCCAATGTAATGAATTGTTATTATTATAGCTGGAAGAGTAATTTCTTATGAACAAAGCTTTCAGTTAATTTTACTTTTATGTAGTGAGTTTGTCATCACAGTTTCCCAGTGTAATATGTCGTTGCCCAGCATGGGTCAAGGATACTTATTTAATGAAATCTGTGTGACCAAGTCAAACCTAAAATGCAATAAAGTCTCAATATTCTGCAATATAAATAAAGTAGGCCCAACATTTAGGTCTGTGTTGTTTTGCAGTTTAATAATATATTATAATATGATTTCACTAATGATATTTGTTATTTTCATGACCTCTACAGGACAGGGTGTTGTTTAAAAGCCAATGTGAGGGAGATGTGCGAGTCCTGAGATACGACTCTTGCCCTGTTTTGAAGACCTCAGACCACCGACCTGTTTTTGGCATCTTTGAAGTAAAGATCAGGCCCGGTTCAGATGAGTAAGTCATGTTTTCCTCCATATTGTTCGTATGATACTTTCAGTAGCCGTCATTACTACATGGTCCTTATAGCCAGAGCTCACACTTTGGGGCAGGTGGCTGTACACCTTGGTAACAGTACTGGAGGATTATAGGATGTGAAACTAAGCAAAGTGTGGTTACCTGCTAACATTATTATATGTCTTACATAAATATATTTCTCATTCCAGCATCCCCTTGGCTGGTGGACGCTTTGATCGTAAAATCTATGTAACGGGCATTAGGAGGAAAGGACAAAAAAAGTAGCTGCATCTGTTCATGTCCTTACAGGTAAGAGCTTTGTAGTTGTCTATTATGTTTGCGGTGAAAATGTTCTTCCATCTCTTAGGTTTTCCTCTGTATCTGTAATTTATTTTATCAACTAATTTAACTAAAGTGTAAATAAGTATTTTCAATCTTAAAATTCCAACTCCTTGTATTTAGACACGTTTTCATTTCTGAATGAAGGTTGTGGGCTTTGGGGAACAACTTCCCCAACTGTAAGCATGTATGTAGTATAGTACAATGAGTTTCCTAAAGGAACCTGTCATCTGAATGGATGGAACAACTGCATTTTATGATGCATTAGCTTCTAAGCAAAAATGATGGATACAAGGAACATTGCTATTGATGGAAGACATTACTTGGCATCTTGCAGGACTCCTAAGGAACAGTTACAATCTCCGGGGCATAAAACATCGGAACATTAGAAAGTTCCCGTAACATGCTGAAGAGCGCAGCTCTAGGTCAGACCCACTCCTTGCATCAACCATCTTCAAGGTTTGTAGTGTGACGCCAAGGATCAATTAAGAAATGTATTTACCTCAAATCACCTTAAAAAGTCTTCTAGATTTTGTGTCTGCTAAGAAACACACATTATAGAACATTAATAGCAAATATTTGTCTTGCAGCATAAACATCAATTCCGCAGTACATCTGGCGAGAATAGCGCTCCCTGTCACCGGAGGAGCCACCATCAATGCTGATAGAAAGGTAAGTTCCTCTGGATGTGTCCCCTCTCTATATTTATCAAGCAGCCTGAATGATCAATATTTAATAGGGTTGTGTGCTTCTCCCCCCAGAACAAGTCAGCAGATATCAACAGAACATCAACACTAATAACAACCAAGGGCAGAATCCGCCATCTTACAAGAATTCCAATGGCGAGACTTAACATTTCTACAACATCTGTCACAGAAGAGACATCAATGTGGTCACCAGGGCATCAATATCACCCAGAAGACCAGGTTCAGAACAGGACAATATGTCATCTCTACTTGTGTCTGTGGAATCCAGATTTTCCACCCCTTACTGATACTACAGTATATACTGTGACATATACCGTAGTTTTTGCTGGATCTTGTATTACCATCATCTTTACCATTATATATTTTGATCCACAAAAACCTTAAATAAATCTTTAACATCAATCCATAAGTGTGACTGGTAATTGTTATGTGCGCGGCTGCAACTTACTACAGTGTATACAATTCACCTAACCGACCCTTCACAGCGCTATTTGTGTGACATCGCGTTTAATCCAGTGGTAGGTGACAGGACATTGTATCATATGTACACAATACAGAGTGTATGGAACGTGCCGCCATATGTACTGGATTATATACTGTAGGACAAAGAGTGACAGGAGATGTAAAACATTGATATATTTGATAGTTGCTTAACCACTTAAGGACGCAGCCTAGTTCGGGACTTAGGGCTCAGAGCCCATTTTTCAAATCTGACATATTTAACTTTATGTGGTAATAATGTCGAAATGCTTAAACCTATCCAAGCGATTCGGAGATTGTTTTCTTGTGAGACATTGGGCTTTATGTTAGCTGTAAAATTGTGTTGATATGTTCAGTGTTTATTAGTGAAAAATTGCAAAATGTAGAGAAAATTTAGAAAAAATAGAATTTTTCTAAAGTAAAAAATGCATCTGCTTGTAAAACAGATGGTTATACCAACCAAAATATTTACTAGTTCACATTTCCCATAATTCTACTTTAGATTGGCATGATTTTTTGAACATAAACAGCAATTTCTCATATTTTTAAGAAAATTTCAAAAGCCTTTTTTTTAAGGTACCTGTTCAGTTCTGAAGTGGCTTTGAGGCACCTATGTATTAGAAACACCCACAAAACTTCCAGTTTTAAAAACTAGACCCCTCAAAGTATTCAAAACAGCATTTAGACAGTTTTTTTTAACCCTTTAGGCATTTCACAGGAATTAAAGCAAAGTGGAGGTGAAATTTGCAAATTTCATTTTTCTTGCTGAATTAAATTTTATTCGATTTTTTTCTGTAACACAGAAGGTTTTACCAGAGAAACACTACTAAATATGTATTTTACAGATTCTGCCGTTTTTAGAAATGTCCCACATGTGGCTCTAGTGTGCTCTTGGACTAAAACACAAGCCCCAGAAGCAAAGAAGCACCTAGTGCATTTTGGGGCCTCATTTTTATTAGAATATATTTTAGGCAGCATGCCAGGTTTGAAGAGGTGTTGAGGTGCCAAAAAAGTAGGAATCCCTCAAAAGTGACCCCATTTTGGAAACTGCACCCCTCAAGGAATTCATTTATGGCTGTTGTTACCATTTTGACCCCACAGTTTTTTCACAGAGCGTCTTTGAATTTGGCTGTGAAGTTAAAAAGATGACATTTTTTCCAATAAGATGTCATTTTTGATCAAAATTTCTTATTTTCGCATGGAACAAAATGCCCCATTTTGTTGCCCAATTTGTCCTGAGTGCAGTAATATCCCATTTGTGGTGATAAACTGCCGTTTGGGCCCATGGGAGGTCTCAGAAGGAAAGAAGCGCTATGTGTTCTTTGGAGTCCAGATTTTGCTGGATTGGTTTTCGGGTGCCATGTCGAATTTGCAGAGCCCCAGAGGTATCAAAGCAATGGAAACCCACCAGAAGTGACCCCATTTTGGAAACTAAACCCCTCAAGGAATTCATTTATGGGTGTTGTGACCATTTGGACCCCACAGTTTATTCTCAGAATTTATTTGAAATGGGCTGTGAATTAAAAAAAATGTGTGATAAACTGGGCCCATGGGAGGGCTAAGAAGGAAAGGACCACCATTTGGCCTACTGGGGATTTTCTGGTACTAAGTCATGTATGCAGAAGCCCCTGAGGTACCAGTACAGTTGAAACCCCCGAGAAGTGACCCCGTTTTAAAAACTACACCCCTTAAGGCATTCATCTAGAGGTGTAGTGAGCATTTTGACCCCACAGGTATTGTTTAAAAGATAATGCGCAGCAGATAGTGCAGAGTGAGATTTGCAATTTTCTATACATATATGCCATTTCAGTGTCCGATATATTGTGCCCAGCATGCGCCACCGGAGACATACATCCCATAAACTGTAATGTGGGTTCTCACGGGTACAGCAATACCCTACATGTGGATGTTAACAGCTGCCTGGGCACACAGCATGGCCCAGAGTGTAAAGATGAGCGGGATAAGCTGTGCGGAGTGCATCATGGTAAGTAAAACTGGGGTAGATTGAAAATCAACGGACGTATGATACATTTTAAAACACTTTCATACAGAGCCCTGGTTTATCGGGACACGTGTTATATTGATATATTGTGTCTTACCTTATCCCCCTCTTATAGCAGACTTTGCACTTCTTTTGACTTTTTCCCTTCTTGCCAGTTTGGGGAACTCCTCCTGGAAAGTATTGCCCTGGTACGATGCGTGTTGCCCTGCTTCCAGAAGTACTTGGTGCCCCCCTTCATGGTCCCTAAAGATTAGGTTCTTGATAACCACCTCTTGAAATTCCAGGAAAGTTCCCGCCTGGCCTTTACATCGATGTAGTACGTACGCATTGTACAATGCAATCTGAATGATGTGCATGGCCAGCTTCTTATACCACACCGCATGGCACTGTAGGGCTTCAGGACTTGACCTGACAAGTCCACCCCTCCCATGTACCTATTGTAGTCCAGGATGCAGTCTGGTTTGGGGTTCTCTGTACTGGTACCTCGTACAGGTACATGGGCACTGGTATGGCCATGTATTGTTGTCAATACAACGACATCTCTCTTGTCCTTGTACTTAACACACAATATGTTGCTGCTAGAATGTGCCCTGCTTCCACCCCTTCTTGTTTGCCCAAGCAGTGTCTTAGGGAGGTGTAATGTCAGGATAGGGAGACAGACAGGTGAGCCCTAATCTATCCGCCACTCAGACCCTGCCTACTTTCACAGCCCGTCCTAGGCGACGGCGTACAAATGGGCGACGGTCCATACGCTCAATATGTGCACGACAGACAAACAAGACAAGGGTACACAAAAGCAAAGGGAAGTGGGGCAGTTGCCCACGGCAAAACCGTGAGCAACAGAGTAGTGGATGAGCCGAGTCAAACCAGGAGTGTACGTGGTAACAAATGCAGAGCAGGAGAATAGTCAGTCAAGCCAGGGTCAATATGAAGCAGAGGTCAATGGTAACAGCAGGAACAGCAGAGCCAGGAAACAAGAGAATCACAGGCAAAGGACAAGCATCAAATTAAGTTATAAGTAGACCAAGGGCGGGAGCTAGAACCGTCTGGCCAGGCTGCGATAGGCTCTCCCACTCCTCAGCCTACCAGCCTGAGTGGTAGCAGATCGAGTCACTCTAGCAGACCTAGACACAGATGCAGGCTTATTAACCACGGGCGTTGACACAGAAGCTGTGTCAGGCAAATCCTTCACAGGAGGCCTCTCCGATTTCTTCTAGCAGTGCCGCATGCCACAGTACTTCTGGAAGCGAGGCACTTGAAGAGTAGGACGCTGGTATAAAAATTATCCAGTTAGAGGTGGTAAACCTGGTCCAGCAGTGGGTGCACCAAATCCCACCCAATTTTTGCGTTAACTCCCAGTAAGGGGAGGCATTCTAAGGGCTGAATACTGCTGTCCTTGTAAGTATACCCTGATGCACTCTCGCACAACTTATACATCTTCACGCCATACCTTGCCCTCTTACACGGCAGGTACTGGTGGAATTGAAGCCTCCCTTTAACCCCTTCCCGCTCCTTGACGTACTATTACGTCATGGCAGCTGTATCGTTCGCGCTCCATGCCGTAATAGTACGTCTCGGGAGTAACGGCCGTTTCGGCCGTCCTCCCGACACATACAGGAGCTGTGACGCTGCTGTCTTGTTCAGCAGCTGTCACAGCTCCTACAGCGGGGACCGATCGCTGTGTCCCCGCTGATTAACCCCTTAAAAGCCGCGTTCTATAGAGATCGCGGCTTTTTAGGGGTTAAGCTGCCATCGCCGGCCTGCTACGCGATAGCGGCCGGCGATGGTGACTATGGCAACCGGACACCAAACAATGGCGTCCGGCTATGCCATAGACGGAAGCCTAGTGGGTCCTGACAACGTCAGGACCCACTATGCTTGCTGTCAGTGAGTAGCTGACAGTTCTAATACACTGCACTACGCATGTAGTGCAGTGTATTAGAATAGCGATCAGAGCCTCCTGCCCTCAAGTCCCCTAGTGGGACAAAGTAATACAGTAAAAAAGAAGTTAAAAAAAGATGTGTAAAAATAAGAAAATAAAAGTTTTAAAAGTAATAAAAGTAAAAGTCCCACTTTTTCCCTTATCAGTCCTTTATTATTAATAAAAATATATAAACAAACAAATAAACTATACATAATTGGTATCGCCGCGTCCGTAACGGCCTGAACTACAAAATTATTTTGTTATTTATCCCGCACGGTGAACGCCGTAAAAAAAAATATTAATAAACCGTACCACAATCACAATTGTTTGGTCACTTCACCTCCCAAAAAATGGAATAAAAAGAGATCAAAAAGTCGCATGTAACTAAAAATGGTACTGATGGAAAATACAGTTCGTTACGCAAAAAATAAGTCCTCGCACGGCTTTATTGATTGAAAAATAAAAACGTTATGGCTCTTAGAATAAGGTAACACAAAAAGTGAATGATTGTTTACAAAACGTATTTTATTGTGCAAACGCCATAAGACATAAAAAAAAACTATAAACATCTGGTATCGCCGTAATCGTATCGCCCCGCAGAATAAAGTGAATATGTCATTTATAGCGCACGGTGAACGCTGTAAAAAAAAAAGTATACAAAAACAATAGTAGAATTGCTGTTTATTAGTCACCACGCCACCTAAAAATGGAATAAAAACTGATCAAAAAGCCGCATGCATGACATGAAAACTACAATGGATTCCTCAAGGGGTCTAGTTTCCAAATTGGGGTCACTTTTGGGGGGTTTCCAATGTTTTGGCACCACAAGACCTCTTCAAACCGGACATGGTGCCTAATAAAAAAGAGGGCTCAAAATCCGCTAGGTGCTCCTTTGCTTCGGAGGCCGGCGCTTCAGTCCATTACCGCCCGAGGGCCACATGTGGGATATTTCTCAAAACTGCAGAATCTGGGCAATACGTATTAATTTGTGTTTCTCTGATAAATCCTTTTGTGTTATAAAAAAAATGGTATAAAAAGAGTAAATTTCACCTCTACTTTGCTCTAAATTTCTGTGAAACACCTAAAGGGTTCATAAACTTTCTAAATGCTGTTGTGAATACTTTGAGGGGTCTAGTTTCTAAAATGGGGTGTTTGATAGGGGTTTCTAATATATGGGCCCCTCAAAGCAACTTCAGAAATGAACTGGAACCTAAAAAAATAAATAAATGAGGCAATACTTCGCTTCTTACATTATACTGATAATGAGCCGTGCCCACTCCGAGATGACCCCAGTTTTGACCGTTTGTATAAACGGAGACCCCTATTAGACCGTTCCAGTGCCCGGTTTTCCCAAGCATACACCCCCGAGAAGTGTTTTTCTATTGATGAGTCCCTGGTACATTTTAAAGGGAGGGTTCAATTCCGCCAGTACCTGCCAGGTAAGAGGGCAAGGTATGGCGTGAAGATGTATAAGCTGTGCGAGAGTGCATCAGGGTATACCTACAGGTTTAGGATATATGAAGGAAAGGCCACCCCCAAACCAGACTGCATCCTGGACTACAATAGGTACATGGGAGGGATGGACTTGTAAGATCAAGCCCTGAAGCCCTACAGCGCCATGCGGTGTGGTATAAGAAGCTGGCCGGGCACATCATACAGATGGCTTTGTACAATGCGTATGTGCTACGTCGATGTGCAGGCCAGAGGGGAACTTTCCTGGAATTTCTAATCTTTAGGGACCAGGAAGGGGGGGCACCCAGTACTTCTGGAAGCGAGGCCACACGCATCGTACCAGGGCAACACTTTCCAGGAGAAGGTCCCCAAACCGGTGGAAAGGGAAAGAGTCAAAAGAGGTGCAGAGTCTGCTATAAGAGGGGGATAAGGAAGAACACAATATACCAATGTGACACGTGTCCCGAAAAACCAGGGTTCTGTATAAAAGATTGTTTTAAAATGTATCATACATCCCTTGATTTTTAATTTACCCTGATGCACTCCGCACAGCTTACCCCCCTCATCTTTCCCTTCTGAGCCCTGCCGTATGCCCAGGCAGCTGATAACAGCCACATGTAGGGTATTGTCGTACCCAGGAGAACCCACATTACAATTTAAGGGGTGTATATCTCCGGTGGCGCATGCTGGGCACACTATATTGGACACTGAAATGGCATATACATATATAAAATTGCAAATCTCACACTGCACCATCTGCTGCGCATTATCTTTTACACAGTACCTGTGGGGTCAAAATGCTCACTACACCTCTAGATGAATGTCTTAAGGGGTGTAGTTTTTAAAATGGGGTCACTTCTCGGGGGTTTCAACTGTACTGGTACCTCAGGGGCTTCTGCACACATGACTTAGCACCAGAAAAGCTCCAGTAGGCCAAATGGTGGTCCTTTCCTTCTGAGCCCTCCCATGGGCCCAAAGGGCAGTTTATCACCACAAATGGGGTATTGCCGCACTAAGGACAAATTGGGCAACAAAATGGGGTATGTTGTTCCTTGTGAAAATAAGAAATTTTGATCAAAAATGACATCTTATTGGAAAAAATATCATTTTTTTCATTTCACAGCCCAATTCAAATAGGTGCTGTGAAAAAACTGTGCAGTCAAAATGATAACAAAAACCATAAATGAATTCCTTGAGGGGTGTAGTTTCCAAAATGGGGTCACTTCTGGTGGGTTTCCATTGTTTTGATACCTCAACGCCTCTTCAAACCTGGCATGCTGCCTAAAATATATTCTAATAAAAAAGAGGCCTCAAAATGCACTAGGTGCTTCTTTGCTTCTAGGGCTTGTGTTTTAGTCCACGAGCGCAGTAGGGCCACATGTGGGACATTTCTAAAAACTGCAGAATCTGGACAATACATATTTAGTAGTGTTTCTCTGGTAAAACCTTCTCTGTTACTAAAAAAAAATTGAATACAATTGAAATTCAGCAGAAAAAATGAAATTTGCAAATTTCATTTCCAATTTGCTTTAATTCCTGTGAAATGCCTGAAGGGTTAAAAAACTTTCTATATGCTGTTTTGAATACTTTGAGGGGTCTAGTTTTTAAAATGGGGTGTTTTATGGGGGTTTCTAATACATAGGCCCCTCAAATCCACTTCAGAACTGAACTGGCACCTTCAAAAAAAGGCTTTTGAAATTTTCTTAAGAATATGAGAAATTGCTGTTTATGTTCTAAACCTTGTAACGTCCAAGAAAAATAAAATAATGTTCAAAAAACGATGCCAATCTAAAGTAGACATATGGGAAATGTGAACTAGTAACTATTTTGGGTGGTATAACCGTCTGTTTTTCAAGCAGATGCATTTAAATTCTGAAAAATGCTATTTTTTGTAAATTTTCTCTAAATTTTGCAATTTTTCACAAATAAAGACTGAATATATCGACCAAATTTTACCACGAACATGAAGCCCAAAGTGTCACGAGAAAACAATCTCAGAATCGCTTGGATAGGTTTAAGCATTCCGACGTTATTACCACATAAAGTGAAATATGTCAGATTTGAAAAATGGGCTCTGAGCCTTAAAGCCCAAACTAGGCTGCGTCCTTAAGGGGTTAAAATGGACCAGGGACTCATCAATAGAAATACAATTCTCGGGGGTGTATGCTTTGGAAAACCGGGCACTAAAATGGTCTAATAGGGGTCTCCGTTTATACAAACGGTCAAAACTGGGGTCATCTCGGGGTGGGCGCTGCTCATTATCAGTATAATGTTAGAAGCGAAGTATTGCCTCATAACGCATCCTGGACACGGCCATACAGTACATTGGGGTATGGTATAAGAAAAAGCCTCTTTTTTTTTATTTTTAGTTACCAGTTTAGTTCTGAAGTGGCTTTGGGGGGGCCTATATATTAGAAACCCCTATAAAACACCCCATTTTAGAAACTAGGCCCCTCAAAATATTCAAAACAGCATTCAGAAAGTTTATTAACCTTTTAGGTGTTTCACAAGAATTTAAAGCAAAGTAGAGGTGAAATTTACATATTTCTGTTTTTTTGTAAGAAAATTGTTTTTATTCCTTTTTTTTCTGTAAAACAGAAGGTTTTACCCCGAGAAACACTACTCAATACTTATTGCCCAGATTCTCCAGTTTAGAGAAATATTACAGATGTGGTCCTAGTGTGGTAATGGACTGAAGCACCGGCCTCCGAAGCAAAGAACCACCTAGAGGATTATGAGGCCTCCTTTTTATTAGGCACCATGTCCGGTTTGAAGAGGTCTTGTGGTGCCAAAACAGTGGAAACCCCCCAAAAGTGACACTATTTTGGAAACTAGACCCCTTGAGGAATTCGTTGTAGTTTTCATGGGGTGCATGTGACTTTTTGATCAGTTTTTGTTCTATTTTTTTTATTTTTTTAAAACAATCCAATTTTATTGATACGAACACAGAAATGAAATAACACATTAACATTCACATTACAATTTTCCAACATCGTATACAATAGTGACAGCATATCAGGAAATCCCCAACTTCCCCCCTTTCCCCCCTCCCTGCACAGCCCCCCACTATATCTCCGCCCTTTGTTTCTAGTACCATTCCTGGTCAGAGCACATGTCTCTTATCAAGTTTCCCCACCACCCCTTCTTTGCTCCAGACTCTATCACCTCCAGTTCCTCAGACGACTCTCGCACTTAGTCTGCTCAGTTCAGGTGACAGCACCTCAGGACAGGCCAACCATCTGCTCCATTGTTTCTCAATTTTTTTTTCCGTGCCCCTTTTAGAAAATATCTTATGCTCCATCAGGATATTATAGTTCAACATTCCTACAATTTCCCTCATCCTTGGTGGCTCCGCGTCCAGCCAGTGTTTAGCAATGCATTTCCTCGTTTGATATAATATCTTGGCAATTGCCAGGCTTGCCATTCTGTCACTCTCCAATTCTCCCACCGCTCCCAACAACATAACTTTAGGGTCTGCCGCCAATTCCCGACCATACACCTGCTTTATCAGGTCCAATATTTCCCCCCATAGGGTCCTCAGGGCCTCACATGACCAAAACATATGCAATATGTCTGCCTTCTCCTCCGTGCACCTAGGACATTTAGCATCCGCTCTAATACCCATCTGTTTTAATACCCACGGGGTGCGGTACACTCTGTGTATCAGGAAGAGTTGTGATCTCCTCTGCGCCAGACTGAGCGTTAAGTGACATGTGGACGCTAATATCTCCTCCCACTCCTCCTCGGTCAATGGACCGACATCCTGTTCCCATTTCGCTTTTACCAGCACCATTGGGTTTCCCAAGTGTTTGGACAGTAAGCTCCTGGACACCATTGAGATCAGGCCTTTGGTCGTGTCAGCCCGTCCCACATACTCTAGGACCCCAAGAGCACAGACCGTCAGGTCCACCACATGCGCCTGCGCCTGTAGGGCATGATGGATCTGCAAATATTGGTAAAACATATTGTGCTCCAGTGGAAATAGGTCTTTCAACTGCTGAAATGATCTCAGCCCGTTATCATCATACAGGTGTTGTAATCGCCTAACCCCTGCCGATTCCCATTTTTGCATGCCCTCTAATTGGTATAATTCCCACAAGACCGGATTATGCCATAGGGGAGTATATTTGGTACACATTCCCACTCCCAGTATCTGTTTGCACTGCCACCATATTTTATGTATCAGGAGTAACGTTGGTTTAGCACTCGCCAATCTCTTAAAGGTATGCGCTTCCAGACCCTCTAGTGGGTTGAGTCCTCCCCCCAAATATGACAATAAACGTGCACTGGAGCCCCAGGTCTCTGTGTCCTCCCACCCCTTAAATTGTTGGCTCTGGGCAGCCAGGTAATATATCCAGGCATTTGGCAGCGCTACCCCCCCCCTTCGTCTTTAGGCAATTGCAATTTCTCCAATTTAATCCTTGGAACCCATTTTTTCCAGACCAGATCCCGAAAGAGATTGTGCAATCGTCTGAACCAGTGCTTAGGTATCCATACTGGGGAGTTATGAAGAATATATAAAACTTGAGGCATAAGGATCATCTTGATTAGATTAGTCCTCCCCAGAGCAGAGAGCGGGAGCCTGTTCCAGGCATCCACCTTATGTTTCACCTTGAGCAGCAGTGGTGAAACATTCAAAGACATATAGTCTTGGACCCTAGCCGTCACCTTATCCCCTAGGTACGTAAATTCAGAGACTATCGGAATCCGGGGTCCCACTCCAGTATCTACCATATTCACCGTGTCAAGTGGCATCAGAGCAGACTTGGTCCAGTTAATATTTAATCCTGAGAACTCCCCAAACCTTGTGATCGTATCCATTACTACCTTCAGTGTATTCTCAGTGTCCGTCATATATATTAAAATATCGTCTGCATATAGTGAAATTTTTTCCTCCATTTCTCCATATTGCAAGCCTCTTATATGCTCCTCCTGCCTTATGAGGCACGCCAGTGGCTCTACCGCCAAGGCGAATAGCAATGGTGACAGTGGGCACCCCTGGCGCGTACCCCGGGCCAGTGAAAATTTCTCCGACATTGCACCATTTACCCGTATGCGGGCTTTAGGGGCCACATACAACAACTGTACCCACTTCACGAAGTTAGGGCCGAATCCCATCTTTTCTATTACTCGCCATAGGTACCCCCATTCTACGCAGTCAAACGCTTTTGCGGCGTCTAACGTTAGCACCGCCCTTCCTCCTTGATCATCCAGTGTCGCCTGAAGTTTTAAAAACAGCCGCCTGAGGTTGACAGCCGTCGATTTGGAGGGCATGAACCCCGATTGGTCTTCATGCACAACATGCTGTACCACCCTGTTCAGCCGCAGGACCAATATCTTTGCCAAAATCTTGACATTCGATGTCAACAAGGATATTGGTCTGTAGGACTCCGGTAATTGACTGTCTTTCCCCTCTTTTGGGAGAACCACTATCGTAGCCTCATATAGGGAGTCTGGTATTTTACCTCTGTCAAAACTATCCTGCAAAGTACTCAAGTATTCTGGCGCTAGTTCCGTCCCATATTCCTTATAGATTTCCCCCGGTAACCCATCTGGACCCGGAGCTTTCTCATTTGCCATATCCCTTATCGCCTGTTCCAACTCCTCCAGTGAAATAGGTGCCTCCAAGCTTTCACAGTCCTCCCGGCCCAAGGTAGGCAAATTAATGTTTCCCAGGTACTCGTCCAATTGCTGTGTGTCGTAATGCACTTTGGATGTATACAGGTCAGTATAAAACCGCTGAAATATTTGCAAGATTTGCCCCGTGTGTGTCTCCACCCTCCCCCCTCCCCCCTAAGGCCATGAATGAAATTATTACTCCCATGCGGCTTTGCCATCCTAGCGAGTATTCTCCCCTGTCGTTTCCCCTTCTTCATAATATTTCTGTTTAAGGAATAATCGTTTATTATCCACCATTGTTAGTTGGTGATTTTTTAACAACGTCTGTGCCTCCACCCAATGTCTAAGTGTCTCCTCGGACCCCTCTTCTACATGTCTCCCTTCTGTTTCTGTCACCCGAACCTCTAAACTTTCTCCCAATTGCCTAGATTTAGTTTTAATTTGTTTAATATGTTGAATGAATACTCCCCTCAACCATGCTTTCATGGCATCCCATAACACCCCTCGCAGCACTGACTCAGTATTAAAATTTAAATATTCTTTAACCAGGTTCCGTATTTCCCCGCCATCTATCAATCTTAGCCAAAACGCATTCAGCTTCCAATTCCCGGGGTTCCTGGTATGCCTTACACCCACTTCCATCGTCACCGCCATCGGAGAGTGGTCTGACAACGCCCTCTGTAGGTATTCAATTTGCGCTATGTACGGCACTGCTGAAGCTGAGCATGCTACCAAGTCCATTCGCGAAAGTGACTGAAATGTGGATGATGCACACGAGTACTACCTCACCCCTGGAAGTTTATCTCTCCAAATATCCCGCAGACCCAATTCCTCCATTAATCTTCCAAAGGCAGTCAGGTCTCCTCTTTGCCCCCCTCCTCCCCTATGAAACCTATCCAACCCTTCAGACATCACTGCATTAAAATCCCCCATCACGATTAGCGGTACCTCAGGCCACCTGGAGAGTTTCTCCGTAACTCGTTTCAGTACAGTGCTAGAATAAGGCGGAGGGATATACAGCACTACTAGAATACAGTTTTTGTTCTATTTTTAAGAGGCGTGGTGACTAAAAAGCAGCAATTCTTCTATTGTTTTTTATTCTATTTTTTTTACAGCGTTCACCGTGCGCTATAAACGACATATTCACTTTATTCAGCATGGCGATACGATTACGGCGATACCAAATGTTTATCGTTTTTTTTTATGTCTTATGGTGTTTGCACAATAAAATAATTTTTATTAAAAATCATTTACTTTTTGTGTTGCCTTATTCTAGGAGCCATACAGTTTTTGTCTTTTTTTCCATCAGGAAAGCCGTGTGAGGACTTGTTTTTGCGTAACGAACGGTAGTTTAGATCAGTACCATTTTTAGGTACATGCGACTTTTTGATCTCTTTTTTTTCCATTTTTTGAGAAGTGAAGTGACCAAAAAACTGTGATTCTGGTATGGTTTATTATTATTTTCTTTTACGGCGTTCACCGCGCGGGATAAATAACTAAATACTTTTGTAGTTCAGGCGGTTACGGATGCGGCGATATCAATTATGTATAGTTTATTTGTTTATTTATTTATTTTTATTAATAATAAAAGACTGATAAGGGAAAAGGGGGGATTTTTACTTTTGTTACTTTTAAAACTTTTATTTTCTTATTTTTACACAACTTTTTTTTAACTTTTTTTAACTTTATTACTTTGTCCCACTAGTGTACTTGAGGGCAGGAGGCCCTGATCCCTATTCTAATACACTGCACTATATGCGGAGTTCAGTGTATTACAGCTGTCAGCTACTCACTGACAGCAAGGCTTCCATAAATGGCATAGCTGGATGCCATTGTTAGGCGTCCGGTTGCTATAGCCACCATCGCCAGCCGCTATCGTGTAGCGGGCCGATGATGGCAGCTTAACCCCTATAAGCCGCTATCGCTACTGAAAGCGGCTTCCAAGGGGTTAATCAGCGGGGACACAGCGATCAGTCTCCGCAGAAGGAGCTGCGGCGACTGCTGTATGAGTTAGCAGCTGTTGCAGCTCCTGTATGTGTCGGGAAGACGGCCGAAATGGCCGTTCCTCCCGCGACATACTATTCCAGTGCTGAGCGCGAACGATGCACTTAGCACGAAGGAATAGTACGTCGCTGAGCGCGAAGGGGTTAAGCATCAGTTTCCTAAAATGTAATATTAGACTCCCTTTACAAGCGGCGACAATACGATTAAGCAAATATTTTCTTTACGTTTCCCAGTATATAATATGGTACAATAAATGGTGCCGTGAAAAAGTACAACTTGTCCTTCAAAAAACAATCCCTCATACGTTTTTTTGGGACCAAAAAATAAAAACTTATGGCTTCTGGAAGTTGGGGAGGAAAGAGCGAAAATGAAAAACCAAAAATAACTGTAAAAGTCAGGGGTTAAATATGAGGTTATAGGTAACATAAGTAATAATTCATGGCGTGATATATTTAGTAAAGTCCAGTTCATCTCATTCCACTATTGGACAGGAATAGTTGGTACACTGAAACTTGTAGAATTTCTAATTCTCTTGATGTAGGGATAGGAATCTTGGACAATATGGGTGTAAGTATTAAAGGGGTTCTCTGCAAATAAACCTTGATCACTGTAAAATAAAAAATGTTATACAACTTTATAATATCCTTTGTGCTAAAATTTCTGTTTTAACTTTTGCTGTAATGGGATGAAAACACGGAGTGAAAACCCAAAGAAGCCAAATACTTCTCATGGATAGTAATATGCTACAATTGTATCCAGCCTAAGCAATAATCTGTAAACTAAACAGCATGGACTCTAAGGCCTCATGCACACGACTGTAATGGCTTTTATTCTACTCAAATACGGATCCCTAGTCATCCAAACTCATCTGCGACTCATTCGCATATAGGCACGCTGTCCGCAAATACGTACCGTCATGCATCCTTAGTACATCCGCATTTACGGATCCGCAAAAAAAAGAAATGGGAGTCTACAAATGATGTCACCACTATGTCGCAACTCCTTGAAAAGGTCACATGATCGCTCTGGCACCATTTTCTCTGGCATTTGTGCTTTGTGAGAGCTCTGATGGAATCCTCGGCTGATATAACTTTGGTTTCTGGCATTTCTTTCGTTGCAAGGATGCACTACCCACGTGTGGTTCATGCTCTCATGCTCTTCTGGACTGGCTCGTCTCTCGGCGATTCGGACAGTAAGCTATGCTGGAAGAAGAACCGAAGAGGAGGAGGAGGTACTGGGTTCACCCCATTGTCTCCCAACAGCCCAGAAAGGTGCATTTCCATACCCTGTATGGAGACCTGCGGCAGCACCCGGACAAGTTTCACAACTTCTGCTACATGTCGATTTCCAGCTTTGACCGACGGTGCATCTCGGAGGAACGGCTCATCGTTTCTCTCAGGTAAGAACACCAAATGTCCCTTTTGTCCATTGCTGCCATGTCACCTTGCTACAGGTAGTATAACCGTAGTTGTCCCCTGTGCCCATTGCCGCAATGTCTCACTGCTACAAGTAGTATATAATTGTAGTTGTCCCCTGTGCACATTGCCGCCATGTCATAATGCTACAAGTAGTATATAACCGTAGTTGCCCCTGTGCCCATTGCCGCCATGTCACTCTGCTACAAGTACTATATAACCCTGGTTGTAGCCTTTGCCCATTGCCACCATGTCACCCTGGTACTGCTAGCACTAATTATTATAAATATTTTTTTCACAGATTCCTGGCAACAGGGAACTCATTTGCATCACTGCATTTTGAATTTCTACTTGGGTGTTCCACCATTTCACAGATCATCTGTCTGACCTGCGAAGTCATCTGGCAGCGACTGAGAGCGACGATGATGCCACAGCCCAAGGCACAAGACTGGTTTCGGATTGCCGAGGGCTTTTACCAACAATCACAGTTTGCCAACTGTGTTGGCGCACTGGATGGTAAACACATTAGTGTGAAGAAGCCACCTCACTCATGGTACCTAGATTTCAATTACAAGCAGTATTTATTGGTGATGCTGTTCGCCTTGGCTGACAGCAACTACCAGTTTGTAATTGTAGATATAGGGGCCTATGGGAGCTCTTCAGATGCTGGCATCTTCAGGGCTTCCAGAATGGGTGAACGGCTTCAGTCCAAATAGCTCTCCGTTCCAGAACCGAGACAACTGCCTGGATCTACTGGACCTCCTGCCCCATTTCTCATCGTGGCAGATGAAGGATTTGGACCATATATTCTACGTACAGCACACATGGAGCTGAGCCTGCACCATAACCAATGGGCTGAAACTCTCCTGTAGCGGCAGGGACCAGACTGAGGTCTGATCTCCGGCAATTAACTCCCTAAATGGTGCGGTCAATTGCAACCGCAGCATTTGGTTGGTTTGTACGCTATCTGGATCCATGTGACGCAATTGCGGGGGTGGCGATGTTTGCTATGGCAACTGTAGGCCTAACAATAGCCTACTGCTTGCCAAGTACAGAAGCCTATTAGGACCTGCTTAGATGCGGGACCTAATAAGCTTGCTGTCAGTTTATGACTGACAGGTCTAATACACTGCACTATGTATGTAGTGCAGTGTATTCGAATAGCGATCAGGTCTTCAGGCTTTCAAGTCCCCTAGTAGAAAAAAATATTTGAAAAAAAATAGTTTAAAGTTGCATAAACTAAAAAAACGCCTTTTTTCCCATAATAAAAGTTTTATTATAGGAAAAAATTGAAAACATTAAAAAAGTACACGTATTTGGTATCGCCGCTTCCTTAACGTCCCCAACTATAAAACTTTAACATTCATTTTCCTGCATGGTGAACGCCATAAGTTTTTTTTATAGAAAACAATGCCAGAATCACAGATCAGCTCGCCACCCAATTCACTGATTGTGACTAAAGAGTAAAATGTATATACTTTATTAATATCTCGCTAAAATCAGGGGTACATTCACCACCGTGACAAAAGCCCAATGTGCTCAAAAATTTATTTGAAAATGATTTTATATTTTATTCACTGATTCTATTGTAAACCCTGCAAAATGAATATTTTCGTATGATATATGGTGTTAGAACGTTTAAACATTGGTGTAACAGTGAATCACTCCCAGACATGTACTGGAGTAACCAGGAAAAGGATTCCTGAGAACCAGAGTGTCAGGGTAAAGATATCGATAACACTGCCACCTACGCTAAATTCCCCTTCTCATATTGAACCTACATGTTTCTATCTCAACATTTCATCAGGGGTCTTATTCATTATAGAGCTAGCTACTAAGCCAGCAACATTAAATTGTGCAAACATTTCATTCCATATGCACAAACACAAAGCGTACTCACATTGATATTAGCGGCACGCTTCTCTCTGGACTCGGAGTATATATAACTTATACTCCGCCCCCTATGCTGAGGCCAAGCTCCCATATCGACCAATCATCGTCACATGCGCAAGCAGTGACTTGCGGATATTTAATGCCGGGCGCGTCATGTGACATGCCCACCATACACATCCACCATACACGCATGCGCAGAGTAGGGGAGCGGGGCGTATCTGGCTGCAGCCTCAAGCCTTTCCTATCTAGAAGGAGGAGTAACCTATTCCTATGGGAACAAAGGACGCTGCCCAGCTCCAGACAGCGTCCTGGCACACCACTATAATCCGTGCATAAGTAATCCGGCACTATAGGAAGTGAATTAAGAAAGGTATTAAATTGACCACCAGTAGATTAATCACAAGTTGATTAACCACTAGTATTGGGGAACCTAGAAGATAGACATAGATAAAGCCCCAAAACCAATACAGAAGGATAGGCAAATATATAAATGACTGGACTCATATAGATATGAGTTTAGATAAAGCATGTATAATTTATCTGCTCGTTTAGCCCATCTGGTTGTATACATGCTAACCTATAGATCCACTGGGCTTCTTTTCGCAGGATCAAGTTGTCCCAATCCCCACCTCGTTTAGGTGGACACACCAATTCTATTGCCTGAAAATGAAGACATTCAGCGTTTCCTTGATTTTTCTCATGTACATGTTTGGATACGGGGGTATCACTTGTATTTTTCACGTGCCCTACATGTTCTCTAATACGCCAATGAAATTGCCGAATGGTCTTACCTACATAATTCAGTGGGCATGGACACGTGATCAAATACACAACCCCCGCTGTTCTAAAATTAACAAAGTCCTGAATGTCGTATTCAATTAACAGGTTCCCGACCGCTGGCCGTAAATATACGGCCAGCGGTCAGGGTCTCTAAAGTCCGGCGTATAGTATATATACGGCCGCACTTCAGAGACTGTGCACGCGCGATCGCGTGCACACAGCTCTATGCCCTGGCTGTTGCTAACAGCCATGGGCACTGGGCAGAATGTCAGGGGTCAATCTTTTGGCCCCTGAACATGTGATCGCTGTGACAACCAATCACAGCGATCACATGCATTTCTGCATAGAAAACAGTGTGCACGCGATCGCGTGCACACAGCCCTGTGCCCTCGCTGTTACCAACAGCTCTGGGCACTGGGCAGAGTATCAGGGACCAATCTGATGGTCCCTGAACATGTGGTCGCTGTGACAACCAATCACAGCGATCACATGCATTCCTGCTTATAAAACAGTGTGCACGCGATCGCGTGCACACAGCCCTGTGCCCTCGCTGTTACCAACAGCTCTGGGCACTGGGCAGAGTATCAGGGACCAATCTGATGGTCCCTGAACATGTGGTCGCTGTGAAAACCTATCACAGCGACCACATTTGTTTTATTTTGACTTTTCTGGCAGTAAATCTCCTGCCTCTTTTCTTCTCCTCAAACATTGTTTCAGTTTGAGGAGAAGAAGAGACTCGGGAGAATTGCTGCCAGAAGAATACAGTTACAGTTACAAAAAAATACAGTTACACTCTAAAACATTCTCTGTATAGATAGATTTCTATCTATCTATACAATCTATCTATCCATCTATCTTTTTTTCTATCTATCTACCTTTCTTTCTTTTATTCTATTAGAATAGGCAGGTAGGGAGTATATAATTATATATATATCCACATATATATAATATATATAGCAATAGCGGTTTATTTTTTTGTTAGCGGTAGTGTAGATATATATAGCAGTTAGTTTGTGTGTTTTATAAAAAAAAAAAAAAAAAAAATTTGTTTAGTTAGTGTTAGTGTTAGTTACGTTATGGCGAGGAAGTTGTTTAGCGCCGAGGAGGCATACGCCATGCTGTGGTCTGAGTCGGAGACCGCATCAGAGATGGCGTCCGAGATGGAACCTGTTTTAGGTAGTGACGATGACAGCGTCACTTCAGGTTCATCTTCAGGGGACGTTGTCCCTGATGCAGTCGAAACTGCAGAACATGAAAGCGCAGGGCCAAGTAGCGCTGTGGCACGGGAGAGCCTGGTCCCTCCAGTCCAGGCTCTTGTATGGGCACCTGCCCCATCTTTTGGGCCTAGAATCCACGGATTTACGGCCACTCCTGGCATAACCGTGGACAATACAAATTTTGTCCAAATGGATTACTTCCATTTATTTATAACGGACGACATCCTAAATCAGATTGTCCACGAAACAAATTTATATGCCACGCAATATATAAGGCAGAAACCTTCATCCACCCATGCCAGAGATTGGACGCCCACCAATTTGCAGGAATTAAAAAAAATTTTGGGGCTCACCCTAAATATGGGTATTGTCAAAAAGCCCTCCATTAGGTCTTACTGGTCAACAAGACCCGCCCAAGCCACCCCAGTATATTCTGCAGTAATGCCCAGGTCTCGTTATGAGACAATAATGAGGTTCCTCCACTTCAATGACAACGCACAGGCCCCCCCAAGTACCGATGCAAACCGGGATCGGTTGTTCAAAATAAGACCGCTAATAAATTCCCTGAATAATTTATTTCTGCAACTCTACACCCCTGAGCAGAATGTAAGTGTGGACGAATCCCTCCTCAACTTTCATGGCAGACTTAGCTTTCGCCAATATCTACCTTCCAAAAGGGCAAGATATGGCGTTAAGCTCTACAAATTGTGTGAAAGCGGGTCAGGATATACCACCGCCTTCAGGATTTATGAAGGGCGGGACCGCACAATAAATGTTCCTGGATGCCCCCCTGATCTTTCCACCAGCAGTAAGATTGTGTGGGAGATAATGCAGCCTCTGCTTCACAAGGGGTACCACCTGTACTGTGATAATTTTTATTCTAGTGTGCCCCTGTTTAGGCATTTGCATGCTGCAAGGACTGGGGCATGTGGTACCATGCGCAAAAACCGAATTGGTTTTCCACAGCAATTAGTGGGGAAGCGCATGGTAAAGGGGGACTCCTGTGCTTATGCATCTGAGGAATTGCTGGCGGTCAAGTTCAGGGATCGCAAAGATGTGTATGTGCTAAGCACGATTCATACCACAGGAACAGTGGCAGTGAGGGAAAGGGGGGCAACATCGGACAAGCACAAACCAGTGAGCGTGTCCGAATATAACAAGTACATGGGGGGGTGGATTTAAGCGACCAGGTTTTACAGCCCTATTTAGTAAAACGCAAAACTAAAACCTGGTACAAAAAGGTGGCCATTTATTTGTTACAGGTGGCCATCCACAATTCATTTGTGCTGTATAAAAAAAACAGAGGCAGAGACACATACCTGGATTTCCAGGAAAAAATTATTGAAGGCCTCATTTTTGATGTTCAGGACACCCGAGAATGCCCCCAGTCTGAGGATGTCACGCGACTGACTGAAAGACACTTCATCAGTCGCATTCCCCCAACAGCAACCAGAAGCAACCCCCAGAAAAAGTGCCGCGTCTGCAGAAAAGACGGGCACCGCAAAGATTCCCGATATTTCTGTCCCTCATGTCCCTCGCAACCAGGCCTGTGCATTGAGCCATGTTTTAAAAAATACCACACTGTTCTGAATTATTAGATTTTAGTTAATTTGTTGAAAATATATTTGCCCTACATTACGTTTTTATTTTTCCCATGATTTTACTCCAAGGGTGAGGGAGGGAATGGGTGGGGGGGTGGATGTCATGTTTGATGTTTTCTAAAGTTCATCTGCTAGAGAGCTCCATTTGCATTAACCTGAAATTTCTTATTTTAGAAAACCCCAAAAAATAAATTCCCATTATACCCCTAGATGAATATTTTGGGATTTCTGCTTCAAGAGCAGATATTTTGGAAGTGTTATAGCAACTCTGTTGAGTTTTGTAAAACCAGCTTTGAAAAAAAGCGATATGTGAAATAATCTTCTTCTATCCTCCGCCCTCCTACATCTCTATGTGATAAATAAGGCCACATATTTGGTATCCCCATGCACGGGAGAAGAGGAAGAATGTGAAATGCGATGAATTTTGTCCGTGGTCTATGCTGTGTGTGAAAAATGCTAGCATAAACTGACGCATTTGCTAAAAAAAAAAGCTAATTTTATTTTGATCCATCTTATTCAAGAAACTTTCAGAAGAAAACTGGACTGTCTAAAAATATGATAAACCCCTTGAAGAAAACCTTGTGGGGTCTACTTGTGTGAATGAAGTCATTTATGGGGTGTTTCTAATCTTTCAGCAGCATTACGCCCACCAGAAAACAGTATGCTGCTATAAAATCAAGTGCAGAATTCCTGGACCAAAAAGCCTCCTTTTATGCCAAGCCCTGGCACATGCCCGCACAGTGAATAAGGCACACATATTTGGTATCCCCATGCACGGGAGAAGTGGAAGAACGTGAAAGGAGATGAATTTTGGCCGTGGTCTATACCGTGTGTGAAAAATACTAGCCTAAACTGACGCATTTGCTAAAAAAGTGCTGATTTTATTTTGTTCCATCTTATTCAAGAAACTTTCAGAAGAAAACTGGACTTGCTAAAAATATGATAAACCCCTTGAAGGAAACCTTGTGGGGTCTACTTGTGTGAATGAAGTCATTTATGGGGTGTTTCTAATGTTTCAGCAGCATTACGCCCCCCAGAAAACAGTATACGGCTATAAAATCAAATGCAAAATTCCTGGACCGAAAAGGCCAAAAAGCCTCCTTTTATGCCAAGCCCTGGCACATGCCCGCACAGTGAATAAGGCACACATATTTGGTATCCCCATGCACGGGAGAAGTGGAAGAACGTGAAAGGAGATGAATTTTGGCCGTGGTCTATACCGTGTGTGAAAAATACTAGCCTAAACTGACGCATTTGCTAAAAAAGTCCTGATTTTATTTTGTTCCATCTTATTCAAGAAACTTTCAGAAGAAAACTGGACTTGCTAAAAATATGATAAACCCCTTGAAGGAAAACTTGTGGGGTCTACTTGTGTGTATGAAGTCATTTATGGGTGTTTCTAATGTTTCAGCAGCATTACGCCCCCCAGAAAACAGTATACGGCTATAAAATCAAATGCAAAATTCCTGGACCGAAAAGGCCAAAAAGCCTCCTTTTATGCCAAGCCCTGGTACATGCCCGCACAGCGAATAAGGCACACATATTTGGTATCCCCATGCACGGGAGAAGTGGAAGAACGTGAAAGGAGATGAATTTTGGCCGTGGTCTATACCGTGTGTGAAAAATACTAGCCTAAACTGACGCATTTGCTAAAAAAGTGCTGATTTTATTTTGTTCCATCTTATTCAAGAAACTTTCAGAAGAAAACTGGACTTGCTAAAAATATGATAAACCCCTTGAAGGAAACCTTGTGGGGTCTACTTGTGTGAATGAAGTCATTTATGGGGTGTTTCTAATGTTTCAGCAGCATTACGCCCCCCAGAAAACAGTATACGGCTATAAAATCAAATGCAAAATTCCTGGACCGAAAAGGCCAAAAAGCCTCCTTTTATGCCAAGCCCTGGCACATGCCCGCACAGTGAATAAGGCACACATATTTGGTATCCCCATGCACGGGAGAAGTGGAAGAACGTGAAAGGAGATGAATTTTGGCCGTGGTCTATACCGTGTGTGAAAAATACTAGCCTAAACTGACGCATTTGCTAAAAAAGTCCTGATTTTATTTTGTTCCATCTTATTCAAGAAACTTTCAGAAGAAAACTGGACTTGCTAAAAATATGATAAACCCCTTGAAGGAAAACTTGTGGGGTCTACTTGTGTGTATGAAGTCATTTATGGGGTGTTTCTAATGTTTCAGCAGCATTACGCCCCCCAGAAAACAGTATACGGCTATAAAATCAAATGCAAAATTCCTGGACCGAAAAGGCCAAAAAGCCTCCTTTTATGCCAAGCCCTGGTACATGCCCGCACAGCGAATAAGGCACACATATTTGGTATCCCCATGCACGGGAGAAGTGGAAGAACGTGAAAGGAGATGAATTTTGGCCGTGGTCCATACCGTGTGTGAAAAATGCAAGCATAAACTGGCGCAATTGCTAAATTCTTGCATTTTTTTCCAATTTTGCCCACTTTAGAGAAAAAAATAAAAATGATATATACTGACAAATGCCACTAAAACAAAGCCCTATCTGTCCTTTAAAAAGAGTGTAAAATTCAAAGATGAACTTTATTCACCTGCAGAGTTATAGTCATCTAAAGAAGCGCATAGCAAAATTGTGAAATTTGCTCTGGTCATTTAGCTGTAAAACAGCCTAGTCCTTAACCGGTTAAGGTGGCGACACTTTGGAATTTCTTACAAGTCTGAATAAAGTTACAGGCTGTGCAACCCCCACATCTATATGTGCCCAGAACCTTCCGGTCCAACCATGTTCCATGACCAGAGTGTCCTCCCACCAGCCGAGGTACAGATTAGCATAAGTAGGTGCTGCTGGACTCCCCATCGCCGTACCCCGCTGCTGATGGAAAATTCGATCTTCGAAGACAAACATGTTCCTTTCCAACACCAAGTGCAGTAGTTGAAGGACAAAGTCATTGTGAGCCACATATTGAGTGCCTCTTTACATAAGAAAATAGCCCACTGCTTGGCAGCCCAGCCCATGTGGTATCGAGGAATATAATGCCTCTACATCCAAGCTTGCCAGCATAGTTCCTCTTTCCAAAGTAATACCATCAATTTGTTTAAGTACGTCCATCATATCACGTACATAAGATGTCAGACTAAGAACAAAAGGACGCAGGACTACATCAATATATGTGCTGACATCCTGGGTTAGATTATTAATGCCTAACACAATAGGCCTACCACGTAACGGGGGATAACCCTTGTGGATTTTTGATAGACTATTGAAACATGCCATAGTTGGAAATAAGTTCACTGGGATTTATCAGTGCATTACTTTTTGAGTTGAGTAGTATGTCCTCACACATCTTTTTTGTAATCCTCCCTAATCATAATCACGATATTCCCACCCTTATCGGATGCTTTTAAAATTATATTTTGCTTCTTCTCTAACGCAGTTAAAGCCTCACGTCGCAAACCAAATTTTTTTTATAAAAAGTGATCAAAAAGTTACATGTAGCCCAATAAAAACTACAGCTTGTCCCGCAAGTAACAAGCCCTTGCACAGCTTTGTCGATGAAAAAATAAAAAAGTTATGGCTCTTAGAATATGGCAGCCTAAAAAAGATATGATTTATGTGGTAACGCTGTAAAACATTAAAACCGATATACATGGTATCGCCGTAATCCTATCAACCCGCAGAATAAACTTAATATGTCATTTATAGCTCATGGTGAACGCCATAAAAACAAATAAAAAACATTGCCAGAATTGCCATTTTTTGGTTACCTTGCTCGCAAAAAAATTAAATAAAAACTGATCAAAAAAATCGCATGTACCCCAAAATGGTACAAGTGAAATCCACAAATTGACCCACAATAAATTAGCCCTCACACAGCCCGGTGGAGAAAAAATAAACAAGTTCTGGCTCCCAGAATATGAAGACACAAAAAGTGCAAAGTATATTCCAAAAGCGGATAAGATCGGGCACCATTTATCAGTGCGACACTGGCCAAACATCTATGAATTATTTATTTACCGCATTATTATACCCTCTTATTAAATACTGATGTACTCCGCACAGCTCACATATGCCCCCACATTATAAAATTAAATGTCAGAAAAACCCCAAACAGGGGGGCGGAGCTAGCTGTGCTTTGTGATGGTCGCTTGATCCCGGAGCTCCTCACAGAGACACTGACTTCTACAGCTGGAGGGCGATTAAACTGCACAAAATGGTCCGTACGAATAGAGACAAGTCGTGTGAACCCCGGGGGATACCGAAAGTCGGAAAATCTCAAGCGGAGATGGAGAGATTTCTCCAAAAGAAACATGCTTCCCCGGCGGGTAAAAGCAAGATGGTGCCGGCACCGCTGAACCCGTCAGAAGAGATCAGGGGAGAGGACTCTGATGAAGACAGCTCAGGTACGCAATCTGATGCCGCAGGCAGGGTAGACCCTCTCCCTATCACTAGAACCTTTTTCAAAAAAGCCCTGGCCAGTGCAATGTCTCCGATCCTGAAATAATTATTCTCTATTAAGATGGACATTCAACACGTGGGGCAGAGGGTAGCGATATTGGAGGACACTCAGTCGGCCATTATACAGCAGGCAGATGCCTTACAGACCGTAGTGGCCTCGCAGTTCACCCACATGAACCAGGCATACTTGCAGTTAGAGGATCAGGAAAACCGCAGCAGGCGGAAGAATATCAGGCTGCGCGGCATTCCGGAGTCTATCACTGCAGAGGATATTTTACCCACAGTGAGAAACATATTTACGTTGTTATTGGGACAAGACAAGGCAGCGCAAGTTATAATTGAGCGTGCTCACAGAGCACTGAGACCTAAACCGGCAAAGGAAGAACCGCCTAGAGATGTTATATGTGGGCTGCTTAATTTTCTGGATACGGCGGCCATTTTGACGGCTGCGAGAGGGTCTTCGGACCTGAAATTTCCGGACCACAAGATCATGGTCTTTCAGGATTTGGCGGCTAGTACCTTGGCCAAGCGACGAATGTTGAAACCCCTGACCGAAGCCCTGAGATTGCAGAAGATTCCCATTCGTTGGCTGTTCCCATTTGGATTGGCAATTTTAAAAGAGGGAAGGCAAATTACTATCCGCACTCCGGAGGATCTTGATAAGGCCTGGTCCAAATTGGACATGGAGAAAATTGTTGTACCAGATTGGATGCCGATACAAAGGGACACTCTCTCGCTAAAGGTACCCGACCCACATGGGTGGCAAAAACCCCAGAAATTCAAAGCCCCGCGCAGCAGGAAGAGAACGGTACCTCAGTCTGGGGATTGAATTGCATACCCGGAGCTCCTTGAAATGGGACTACCTCATTGATATTATTTTCAGCGTTGGTGATGTACGATTGATGCACTGAAAATGCAGTTTAAATTCCTGTGGTGGGATTCCTCCCACATGGTAATGGGAGAAGCTTCAAGACTCGGACGGGTTTGTTGTTATGTGCTCATCACCGGGGACATTATCTGTTGCAATTTAGTATTGTGTGGGTCCCTTCTGGGTCACTTTTCTCTGCTCTCATCCCTCCATATATTGCTTTACCGCTATATTGCTATATTGTTATGTTTTCATTTAATTTCTATATTCACTTATACATAGAAGTCAGTGTTCTCCATACCTATCTCAAAAGGCTGGGTACCTACTCCCCCCCCCCCCACTATGTCACTCGTGGGCTGTCATGTAATGGCTTGAACAGCGGCCTCTATGGGATAAGAGGCGCATTATTTATACCACATTTCACAGGATATGGTGCAGCCTCACTTTCTTCTCTCAAGTTCTCTATGTATATAGTTGATTGTATGTTTTATTTGTGTCCGGTACTACTCTCTTCACCACGATCAGTAGCTGACAAGGTCAGACGGGTAATATGTCACCACTTACTTACTTGACGCTTAATGTAAATGGGTTTAGCACACCCCAAAAAAGGTCCCAGGTCTTCTCTATGCTGAGACAGGATACGCCAGGGGTATTAATGCTTCAGGAGACACACTTTAGACACAACCTTGTACCCACTTTGCCTAGGTCCACATACAGTCAATGGTTCCACAGCACTCACACATCTGCCTCGAGGGGGGTCTCCATAGGTATTCAAAAAGACCTACCTTTTCAGGTAGAGTCCTCGAAAATTGATCAACAGGGCAGATATGTCTTCCTGAAAGGGTCCCTATGCAATACAAAAATGACCATTGCCAGTTTGTATGCTCCTAACGACAAACAAATAGCCTGGCTGCTAAAGGTTCTACGTTTATTTAAGAGGTTTGGAGAAGGTGGTTTGAGGGGATCTGAACTTAGTGTTAGATTCTGATTTCGACTGATTTCGACTGTTGTCTGACCCCTTCTCTATAAAAAACAGCACTCGTCAGGGCTGCCCGCTCTCCCCAGCTCTTTTCATACTGACGATGGAACCTCTATTGTTGACTATGAGACAAATTGATGAAGTCAGAGGATTAAAAGTAGGAGATGTAGAACATAAAATTGTGGCTTTTGCTGATGACCTCCTTTTGTTAATTTCTAACCCACTATCAGCAATACCCCATATAGTTGCTCTATTTGACAAATTTGGTTTTATATCAAATTTTAAAATTAACCTTAGTAAATCAGAAGCACTTAACATTAACGTCTCGTCGCAGACTATCTCACAACTGCAAAGTTGCACTCCATTCAAGTGGCCTCCCAAAGCCATAAAATTTTTGGGGATTATGATCCCAGCTGACCTTGGGGAATTGTTCTCCATTAATTACAAACCCCTCTTTATCAAAATTCGTTCACAAATAGGGTCCCTTAAGTTGCCATTCCTCTCGTGGTTTGGTAGGAAAAACTTATTGACTACGTATATACTTCCACAGATCATGTACCTGCTGACTTCCTTGCCCATTGGGGTCCCGAGAAGCTACTTTCGGAACTTTAAATCCTTGTTTACATCCTTCTTATGGCATCCTAAACGCCCCAGACTAGCCTATAGCCTTCTCTCACAGAAAAGAGAACAGGGAGGTATTTCGCTTCCTGACTTGGAACTGTATTTCTATGCTAATCATCTCTCACGATGGACGCAGTTATCTAAAAGGGGGGATTTGAGTCCTATCACTAAGGGAATGGTTCGTGTATGTCATACTGCAGGAGCTCTGAACATGACGGGGAAACTCCTCTCCCCACTGGCGCCACTGAGTGTTCTACCGTCCTTCCTGGGTAGAAAGTCTGATAGAACGGCAGACTTTTGGAGGAGGCTGAACAACGTCAAGATATCGGTTCTCTTGGACCCATTGGGTCCTCCAAGCCTTGCACAGCTATTTGAGGAACAGGGGTTGAGGCGTCCGAATGCATTACAAGTTGCGGATTATGTAGCAACAACAGATATGTTCAAGGCTGTCTCCAGGACGCCTCAGGCTGATCCGACATGGTTAGAAAATTACATCCTATTACCAACTACCCCTGCAAAGATTCTGTCCAAATTATATAGAGGTCTTCTAATGGGTAAGTCTGAACAGAAACCCCATTATTTGGGGGCTTGGGAGAGGGAATTGGGGAAATTCTTTTCCAAACTTGAATTGGAATATGTATTGAAACATGCTCACGGTTTCTCCAGATGTGTGCGTATACAGGAGAATTCTTACAAACTTGTCATGAGATGGTATCGGACGCCTGAATCCCTTGCCTCTATAGGTCTAGTGAATGTCAATACCTGTTGGAGATGTCATGAGGGGCCAGGTTCTTACCCACATATATGGTGGAGCTGTCCTAGAATAATTAGTTTCTGGAAGGGGATTGAGAGTGCTATCAACACTATCTGCTCTACGCAGATTAAGTTAACGGCAGAGTTAGTGTTCTTATGGCTGCCTCAGCCTGGCTTTACACCCTCCATATACAACTTGCCGACACAGATGATCTCGGCAGCTAAATTGCTCATTCCCACATTTTGGAGACAGACTAACCCACCTACAGAAGAACTATGGTCGGATAAAATGCAACATATTTGCCGCATGGAGGAGTTGGCAGCTTGGGTAACTCAAACCAGGGACCGTTTTCTAAAAGTGTGGAGCCCATGGCTGTCCCAGTGCATAGGCAAGACGGGTTCTACGTAATGTTTAGACAACTCTCCACATTTCTTTACATCTAATGTCCATCCCTTCCGTAAGTCATTTGCCGGGCCGATATGCTGAATCTTGGGGTAGCATGAAGCATGAAGTGAGTTTTCCTTTATACAGAATTGATTAAAGGTGCTGTAGTACTGGAATTGTTATTTAATTGTTATTCATTTGTTATTCATTGTTTAATGAATTGTATGTGCTGTCACTCACAGTTATTAGATTATTAATATTCGTAAAGTGCAAGATTTAGTAAATTTCATGAGGGTAGTCTTGTTTGTCAGGATTCTATTGCCTTCGCGTCACCGACTGGTGATTTATTATTCTTTTGTCTTTACCCACATGCTAAACAATGTAAAGTTTGCAATCTTTGTTTATCTGCTTCTGGTCATGCACAATAATAACTGTTTGTTATGTATTATTTACTGTTTAATAAAAAGAGATTTTTCAAAAAAGAAAAACTCCAAACAGAACAACTACCAAGCAAAATCTGCACTCCAAATGCCAAATGGTGCACCCTCCCTTCTGAACCCTACAGTGTGCCCAAACATCAGTTTACGTCCACATATATTAAATCGCCATACCCGGGAGAACCCGATTAATAGTTTATGAAGTATTTGACTTCAGTGGCACAAACTGGGCACAACATATTGTGCACTTAAATGGAATCAGTGGCCATTTTCACTTTGCACTATCTGCTACGCATTAATGCCTACTTGATAAATGCCAAGAGGGGAGTAGTTTCCGAAACTGGGTCACTTCTTGGGGGTTTGTTTTACTATTTGACCTCGGATCCCTGAAATTGTGGAACATTGCTGTGAAAATAACCAATAAAGAACTCCAATGTGCATGGTGTTCTTTCAATTCTGAGCCCTGTCATACTTCTAGGCAAATGATAAATGCCTTCAGCGGTGTGGTTTCCAAAATTGGCTCACTTCTCGGGGCTTTTATCACTGTACTCTGGTACCTCAGGGGCTTTGAAAATATTGTATGGCGCTCGAAAGCTATCCAGTAAAATGTGAGCTCCAAATGCCAAATAGCACTCCTTCCTTTCTGAGCCCTGCCATGTGCCCTACTGCCATACTCGGGAGATATTGCGTAACATATCTTGGGGTGTTTTTCTCCTATTACCCCTTGTGAAAAGGAAAAATTAGGAGCTAAATCTAGATATTTTTGGAAAAAATAAAAATTTAAATTTTCACTGCCTAATTCTAATCAACCTAGGAAACACCTGTGGGGTCAAAATGCTAACTACACCCCTAGATGAATGCCCTGAGGAGTGTAGTTTCAAAAATTGAGTGACTTCTCGGTGTTTTCTACTGTACTTGTACCTCAATGGTTCTGCAAATATGACATGTCGCCTAAAAAACAATCCTGCAAAATCTGCAGGAAAAATAGTGCTCCTGCCCTTCTGTACCCTACCGTGTGTCCAAACAGCAGTTTAAAACCACATATGGGGTATTTCCGTACTAGGGAGAGATTGATTTACAAATGTGTGGGAGGTTTTTCTCCTTTATGGATTGTAAAAATGAAGAAATTCTACAATTTAGTGGAAAAAGTGTAGAGTTACATTTTCACGACCTAATTCCAATAAATTCTGCAAAAGACATGTGGGGTGCTCACTATATCCCTGGATAGATTTCTTGTGGGTGTAGTTTCCCAAATGGGGTTACTATAGTTAAATACACAAATGGGACCAGGTTTATCGGTTGCAGTCTTTTAGCTGGAACGGACCTTGGCGGTTACAGTTTCAAAGTGGTACAGGCGGTTTTTGAACTGTAAATGCGCACGGCGCAACTCATTTCATTTTCGTTACACAGACTCACGACACGTGAGACATTCTCCTTGACTGAGCTTCTGGCCACTCTCTATTCGACAAGTATCCACAGCCTCCACCTGCCTTAGTTCAGGAGCTCTTTCCCTTAGGAGGAGGTCCGTAACCACATGCAGCAGACACAAGATCTCCCAATCAAAAGTCACTCGGATCAGCCGGTTTTGGTCAAGGTTACTGGTGCATACCGCCCAGCAGGATCTTAACAGCAATAAAAGCTTGCACAACTAACTCCTCTCCAAAATCCTTTCTGCTGTTTCGGTTCCGCCGCCAGTCCCATGCAGTATTTCGTCCTCACAGTTGACAGAATGCTCCACTGTACTCTCTCAATCAAGGACCATCACTCTCCACTGACGTGCTCTCTGCAGCCAACAACAACAATGAAGCATGGCACACACTAAATCACCTCCTTTTATAGAATTAGCTCTGCCTACTTACAAAGTCTGTGCAGCATTATCTCAGGTGTCCACATCAAGACAAGAGTCTACCAACATCTCTCACATACCTACCATATTGCCAAATCATCACAGCTTTAACCCCTTCCCGACATTTGTCGTATGGATACGTTATGGAAAGCCAGTGCTTCCCGCAAATTGCCATATCCATATGACAAATGGATGG
Organism: Rhinoderma darwinii; assembly: GCF_050947455.1. Taxonomy (NCBI): domain Eukaryota; kingdom Metazoa; phylum Chordata; class Amphibia; order Anura; family Rhinodermatidae; genus Rhinoderma; species Rhinoderma darwinii. The sequence continues at coordinate 391,594 of NW_027461678.1, read as the reverse complement.
CACGGATTTAGAAGCTGAGTCAGTGCTATCGTCAGCTGTATGTTACAGCTGACACCCTGATATAATGGTGGGGACCAAAATTAGCTCTGATGTCCGCCGTTAACCCCTTAAATGCAGCAGTCAAAAGTGACCGCTGCATTTAAGGTGTTTGTAGCCAATTGCCTCCCCAGGTGGCGAAATTGCCAGGGGGCAGATGGCTGCAATGCCAACCGGAGGCCTAACACTGGCCTCCCGATCTGCCTAGTACGGAAGACTCCTAGGCCCCACCTGGAGGCGGGTCCTAAATGGCTTCCGGTACTGATGGGAAGAAAGAGCTGGCTCAGAAGCTGAGCCTGCGTCATCAGTCGTGGGTGTTAGCCTAATCGGCTTGCTGTCAATGAACGACTGACTGTTTTAATACATTGCGCTACATAGGTAGTGCTATGTGTTAGAAGATAAATCAGAAATTAGACCTTCAAGTCCCATAGTGGGTCTAAAAATAAATGTAAAAAAAGTTAAAAAAAAGTTGTAAAAAATAAAATAAAAGTTTCAAGTAATAAAATAAAACACAATAGCCTATTTTCCCTTATTAAGTCCTTTATTATTGAAAAAATATATAAACCATACATATTTTGTATCGCCGCGTCCGTAACGGCCTGAACTGTAAAAATATTATGTTATTTATTCTATGTGGTGATAGGAAGAAATTGAGACAGCACTCCAAAATATTCAAAAAATAAAGATCCTTTTATTCCACGTGTGTGCAACATTTCAGCTCAGTACGAGCCTTTCTCAAGCATGAGAAAGGCTCGTACTGAGCTGAAACGTTGCACACACGTGGAATAAAAGGATCTTTATTTTTTGAATATTTTGGAGTGCTGTCTCAATTTCTTCCTATCCTGACTGAGGGGTCACTCTTGGACTGTGACCTAAGAGAGAAATTATTGTCCTGTGCTGCTGATTTGTTTCTATCTATTCTATGTGGTGAATGCAGTAAAAAATTAACATAAAGATCAATGCCAGAATTGCTTTTTTTTGGTCACTTTGCCTACCAAAAATTGGAATAAAAAGTGCTTAAAAAGCCGCATTTATGCAAAAATGATATGAAAACTATAAAAACTATAGCTCAGCTTGCAAAAAACAAGCCCTCATATAGCTCCATCAACGAAAAAATGAAAACGTTATGGCTCTCAGAACATGGTGACAGAAAAAATATTTTTACTAAACAGAAAAAAAGTGCTATAAATTTGGTATCGCCGGAATCGTACTGACCCGCACAATAAACGTAACATGTAATTTATAATTCATGGCGAACGCTGCATAAAAAAAATTAGAAAACTCTGCCAGAATTGCTGTTTTTTGGTCACCTTGCCTCCCAAAAATAGGATAAAAAGTGATCAAAAAGTCTCATGTACCTCAAAATGGTAGCAGTAAAAATGACAGCTGGTCCCGCAACAAAACAGCCCTCATCCACTACGTCTCTAATAAAAGTAAAATAAAATTAGGGAACCAGGAATGGGAGGGCCCAAACATATCTTCTGGAAGCGAGGACACCTGCATTATACCAGAACACTTCCCAGCAAAATTCCCCAAACTGCAGAGGTGCAGAGTGTGTACCAAAATGGGGATAAGAAATGACACCATTTATCAGTGCGACACTGGCCTGTGCATAAAAGATTACTTGACAGCGTAACACACATCTATGGATTATTGTTTTTTTCTTTTTTACCCAATTATTATGCCCTGATGTACTCCGCACAGCTTTCATGTACCCCCACGTTATAAACTGAAACACGAGTAATACTCCAAACAAAACTACTACCAAGAAAACTCCAAATGGGCGCTCCCTCCCTTCTGAGCCCTACAGTGTGCCCAAAAAGCAGTTTACTTACACAAATATACCCGAGAGAACCCTTTTAACAATTTTTGGGTTGTGTGTCTCCAGTGGCACAAGCTGGGCACAACATATTTGCCACTGAAATGGCATATCTAGGGAAAAATTGCAATTTTACTTTGCACCATTTGTAGCGCATTAATTTATAGAAAAGACCTGTGGGTAAAAATGCTCACTACTTTGTCGACAAATTAGGCCTCAATTTTGCATTGTACATTTTCCGTCCTGAGCTCTGTCGAATGTCCAAGCAAAAGATTAGGGCCAGATGTAGGATATTTCTAAATCTGGGAATCACAGCATAATAGTTAGAGAGCTGTCTTTTCATGGTGGCACAAGCTGGGTACCACATATTGGCATAGCTATGGAAAAATTGCCATTTTCACTCTGCAACATTGAGTGTACACTAATTTCTGGAAAACACCTGCAGGGCTAACATGCTGACTACATCACTAGGTGAATAACTTGAGGGGTGTAATTTCCAAAATGAGGTCACTTCTGGTGGGTTTCCACTGTTTTGGTACCATAGAGGCTTTGCAAATGCGACATTGCGTCCCGAAACCAATCTAGCAAAATCTGCACTCCAAAAGCCAAATGGTGCTCCTTCACTTCTGACCTCTACCATGTACCCAAACAGTAGTTTATTACCACATATTAGGTATTGCCATATTCGGGAGAACTTGCTTTACAAATGTTGAGGCGTTTTTTCTCCATTTTTCGTTAAGAAAATAAAAATGTTGCGCTAAATCTAAGTCTTATTGGAAAAAAATTAAATTTTTATTTTCACTGTCCAATTCTAATAAAATCTATAAAAGTCCTCTGGGGTCAAAATGCTCACTACACCCCTAGATAAATTCGTCAAGGGGTATAGCTTCCAAAATGGAGTCACTTTTGGGAAGTTTCCAAAGTTTTGGTCCCACAGGGGCTTTGGAAAAATAAAAATGCATATTATCTGCCCAAAAAGCAGTTTATTACCACATATGGGGTATTTCCATACTCTGGAGAAGTTGTTTTACAAATCTTGGGGGCTTTTTCTTCTTTATTCCTTCCTCGTTTTTTTTTCAGCGAAAATGACATCTTATTGGAAAAAAATTAGTTTTTTATTTTCACGTCCAAATTCTAACAAAATCTATGAAGCACCTTTGGGGTAAAAATGCTAGATGAATTTCTCAAGGCGTGTAGTTTCCCAAATGAAGTCACTTTTGGGAAGTTTCCATTGTACTGTTACCTTAAGGGGCTTTGCAAATGCGACATGGCACCAAGAAACCAATCCAGCAAAATCTGCACTCCAAAAGCCAAATGGCGCTTCTTCCCTTCTGAGCCCTGCCATGTGCCCAAACTGCAGTTTATGACGACATATGGGGTATTTCCATACTGGAGAAGTTGCTTTACAAATGTTGGTGGCTTTTTCTTCTTTATTCCTTGTGGAAATTGATTTTCTTTTTAGCTAAATAACATCTTATTGGAAAATAATATGCATTTTTTATTTTGACATACAAATTCTAATAAAATCTGTGGGGTCAAAATTAGAGATGAGCGAACTTATCAAAAGTTCGGTTCGGCTAGTTCGCCGAATTTCACTAAAAAGTTCGATTCGGACCGAACTAGTTCGGACCAAACCTGTCACTTCCGTGCGCCGAGCATGCTACTGTCCAGGGTGCTGATAGAGTTAATGGGCTGCACTAACTCTTTCAGCAACCTTGACAGTACATGCTCGGCGCGCGGAAAATACAATTTTAATGTAATAAAAAAATAAAAATAATACGTTCGTACTTACTTTCCTCCTGTCCGGACTCCAGCGATGACGTTTTATCCCTTTCGCCGCTGCACAGGCTGTAGTGGCGGTCACGCACGTCAGGATGATGCTTCATCCCACGTGACCGCCTCTGCAGCCAATCACAGGCTGCAGCGGCGACATGGATGAAACATCATCGCTGGAGGCCGGACAGGAGGAAAGTAAGTATGAACGTATTTTTTTTTTTTTGCCATGTATGTATGTATGTTGGCATGTATGTATGTTGTCATGTATGTATGTATGCAGTATGTATGTATGTATGTTGTCATGTATGCATGTATAAACACCGAAAAAGGCCATACTTACAAATGGACACAGCCAGGTCAGAAACACTGATGAAGGCGAGTGAGCAGGTGCTTTAAATAATAATAGCCACTCCCACTAGTCTTGAGAGGAGTGGTATGTGGTGCATGGGATGTGTAGTAAGAAATAATAAATGAATAGTGTATGTGCAAGTGTAATAATGTAAGTGAAATATAGGGGGCAGTAATGAGTAAAGTGCCTAAAAAATAAATGAATAATGGGATGCAAGTGTGTGAAACATGGAGGGATAGTGTGTAAGTCATGAGGCGCAACGTGTCTAGCCAGGTAGAAGCCTATTTGTGACGCCTTGATAATTCATAGAGCGGGCTACCCTGCTTGCTAGGCCAAACAACAACACACCATGCTCTCCCAGCATCAAAGACCTGGCTGTTTCCAAAAGAAGCGAATATAAGTAATAATGAAAAATACCTGGGGTATTAGTGATCATTTTGGCCAAAAGGACGCAAGCTCGCAATCCACGACAAGGATCCCCAGACTTGCGAGTCCCTAACTGGAGCGAAAAGCTCCTGATGTACAGACAAAACAGATAAAAACAAGGACATTTATGCAAAAACACCGAAAAAGGCCATACTTACAAATGGACACAGCCAGGTCAGAATCGCTGATGAAGGCGAGTGAGCAGGTGCTTTAAATAATAATAGCCACTCCCACTAGTCTTGAGGGGAGTGGTATGTGGTGCATGGGATGTGTAGTAAGAAATAATAAATGAATAGTGTATGTGCAAGTGTAATAATGTAAGTGAAATATAGGGGGCAGTAATGAGTAAAGTGCCTAAAAAATAAATGAATAATGGGATGCAAGTGTGTGAAACATGGAGGGATAGTGTGTAAGTCATGAGGCGCAACGTGTCTAGCCAGGTAGAAGCCTATTTGTGACGCCTTGATAATTCATAGAGCGGGCTACCCTGCTTGCTAGGCCAAACAACAACACACCATGCTCTCCCAGCATCAAAGACCTGGCTGTGTCCAAAAGAAGCGAATATAAGTAATAATGAAAAATACCTGGGGTATTAGTGATCATTTTGGCCAAAAGGACGCAAGCTCGCAATCCACGACAAGGATCCCCAGACTTGCGAGTCCCTAACTGGAGCGAAAAGCTCCTGATGTACAGACAAAACAGATAAAAACAAGGACATTTATGCAAAAACACAGAAAAAGGCCATACTTACAAATGGACACAGCCAGGTCAGAAACGCTGATGAAGGCGAGTGAGCAGGTGCTTTAAATAATAATAGCCACTCCCACTAGTCTTGAGGGGAGTGGTATGTGGTGCATGGGATGTGTAGTAAGAAATAATAAATGAATAGTGTATGTGCAAGTGTAATAATGTAAGTGAAATATAGGGGGCAGTAATGAGTAAAGTGCCTAAAAAATAAATGAATAATGGGATGCAAGTGTGTGAAACATGGAGGGATAGTGTGTAAGTCATGAGGCGCAACGTGTCTAGCCAGGTAGAAGCCTATTTGTGACACCTTGATAATTCATAGAGCGGGCTACCCTGCTTGCTAGGCCAAACAACAACACACCATGCTCTCCCAGCATCAAAGACCTGGCTGTGTCCAAAAGAAGCGAATATAAGTAATAATGAAAAATACCTGGGGTATTAGTGATCATTTTGGCCAAAAGGACGCAAGCTCGCAATCCACGACAAGGATCCCCAGACTTGCGAGTCCCTAACTGGAGCGAAAAGCTCCTGATGTACAGACAAAACAGATAAAAACAAGGACATTTATGCAAAAACACAGAAAAAGGCCATACTTACAAATGGACACAGCCAGGTCAGAATCGCTGATGAAGGCGAGTGAGCAGGTGCTTTAAATAATAATAGCCACTCCCACTAGTCTTGAGGGGAGTGGTATGTGGTGCATGGGATGTGTAGTAAGAAATAATAAATGAATAGTGTATGTGCAAGTGTAATAATGTAAGTGAAATATAGGGGGCAGTAATGAGTAAAGTGCCTAAAAAATAAATGAATAATGGGATGCAAGTGTGTGAAACATGGAGGGATAGTGTGTAAGTCATGAGGCGCTTGTATGCATGTATGTATATATGTGCATGTATGTTTGCATGTATGTTGGCATGTATGTATATATGTGCATGTTTGTATGTATATTTGCAGGTATATACAGTGAAGGAAATAAGTATTTGATCCCTTGCTGATTTTGTAAGTTTGCCCACTGTCAAAGACATGAACAGTCTAGAATTTTTAGTCTGTATTGGTTCAGAGCGCACAAGATAGAAGGAGGTGCACGGATAGGGTCCCAACCCAACTGTATATGTAGAAATATCCGGCACACAAACAAATGTGGTTCAATTTTCCGATTTTATTAAAGTTGATGCCATGGGCAATGTGCGTGCAACGTTTCGGTTCAACGACCTTCGTCAGGCACTAGATCCCACTTGGCGTATGATTCTTGAGTTATATCGCGCTGCAGTCAGTATGGCGGCTTGCTGCTTTGTTTTGGCGCTCAAAACAAAGCGGCAAGCCGCCATACTGACTGCAGCTCGATATAACTCAAGAATCATACGCCAAGTGGGATCTAGTGCCTGACGAAGGTCGTTGAACCGAAACGTTGCACGCACATTGCCCATGGCATCAAATTTTATAAAATCGGAAAATTGAACCACATTTGTTTGTGTGCCGGATATTTCTACATAGTCTAGAATTTTTAGGCTAGGTTAATTTTACCAGTGAGAGATAGATTATATAAAAAAAAAAAAAAGAAAATCACATTGTCAAAATTATATATATTTATTTTCATTGTGCACAGAGAAATAAGTATTTGATCCCTTTGTCAAACAAGACTTAATACTTGGTGGCAAAACCCTTGTTGGCAAGCACAGTCAGACGTTTTTTGTAGTTGATGATGAGGTTTGCACACAAGTTAGATGGAATTTTGGACCACTTCTCTTTGCAGATCATCTGTCGCTTGGCAACTCGGATCTTCAGCTCCCTCCATAAGTTTTCGATGGGATTGAGGTCTGGAGACTGGCTAGGCCACTCCATGACCTTAATTTGCTTCTTTTTGAGCCACTCCTTTGTTGCCTTGGCTGTATGTTTCGGGTCATTGTCGTGCTGGAAGACCCAGCCACGAGCCATTTTTAACCCCTTCCCTCTTTAGCCACTTTTGACCTTCCTGACAGAGCCTCATTTTTCAAATCTGACATGTGTCACTTTATGTGGTAATAACTCCGGAATGCTTTCACCTATCCAAGCGATTCTGAGATTGTTTTCTCGTGACACATTGGACTTTATGTTACTGGCAAAATTTGCTCGATATGTTCAGTATTTAATTGTGAAAAACACCAAAAATTAGCGAAAAATTGCAAAAATTAGCATTTTTCTCAATTTAAATGTATCTGCTTGTAAGACAGGCAGTTATACCACACAAAATTGTTGCTAATTAACATCACCCATATGTCTACTTTAGATTGGCATCGTTTTTTGAACATCCTTTTATTTTTCTATGACCTCACAAGGCTTAGAACTTTAGCAGCAATTTCTCACATTTTCAAGAAAATTTCAAAAGGCTATTTTTACAGGGGCCAGTTCAGTTGTGAAGTGGTTTTGAGGGCCTTATATATTAGAAACCCAAAAAAAGTCACCCCATTTTAAAAACTTCACCCCTCAAAGTATTCAAAACAGCATTTAGAAAATGTCTTAACCCTTTAAACATTTCACAGGAATTAAAGCAAAGTAGAGGTGAAATTTACAAATTTCATATTTTTCTGCAGAAATACATTTTTAATACAATTTTTTTTATAACACAGAAGGTTTTACCAGAGAAATGCAACTCAATATTTGTTGCCCAGTTTCTGCAGTTTTAGGAAATATCCCACATGTGGCCGTAGCGTGCTACTGGACTTAAGCACCGGCCTCAGAAGCAAAGGAGCACCTAGTGGATTTTGGGGCCTTATTTTTGTTAGAATATATTTTAGGCACCATGTCAGGTTTGAAGGGCTCTTGCGGTGCCAAAACAGTCAAAATCCCCCAAAAGTGACCCCATCTGGGAAACTAGACACCTCAAGGAAATTATCTAGGGGTGTAGTGAGCATTTTGACCGCACAGGTTATTTACAGAAATTATTGGAAGTAGGCCGTGAAAATTAAAATCAACATTTCTTCAAAGAAAATGTAGGTTTAGCGATTTTTTTTCTCATTTCCACAAGGACTAAAGGAGAAAAAGCACCGCAAAATTTGTAAAGCAATTTCTCCCGAGTAAAACAATACCTCACATGTGGTAATAAACGGTTGTTTGGAGACACGGCGTGGCTGAGAAGGGAAAGAGCACTATTTGGCTTTTGGAGTTCACATTTAGCAGGAATGGTTTGCGGAGGCCATGTCACATTTACGAAGTCCCTGAGGGGACAAAACAGTGGAAACCCCCCACAAGTGACCCCATTTTGGAAACTATACCCCTTGAGGAAATTATCTAGGGGTATAGTGAGCATTTTGACCCCACAGGTTTTTTGCAGAAATTTTTGCAAGTAGGCTGTGAAAATGAAAATCTACATTTTTTCAAATAAAATGTAGGTTTAGCTAATTTTTTTTCATTTCCACAAGGACTAAAGGAGAAAAATCACCATAAAATTTGTAAAGAAATTTCTCCCGAGTAAAACAGTACCCCACATGTGGTAATAAACGGCTGTTTGGACACACGGCGAGGCTGAGAAGGGAAAGAGCGCCATTTGGCTTTTGGAACTCAAATTTAGCAGGAATGGTTTGCGGAGGCCATGTCACATTTACAAAGCCCCTGAGGGGATAAAACAGTGGAAACCCCCCACAAGTGACCCCATTTTGGAAACAACACCCATTGAGGAAATTATCTAGGGGTATAGTGAGCGATTTGACACCACAGTTTTTTTGCAGAAATTATTGGAAGTAGGCCCTGAAAATAATAATCTACATTTTTTCAAAGAAAATGTAGGTTTAGCTAATTTTTTCTCATTTCCAGAAGGACTAAAGGAGAAAAAGCACCACAAAATTTGTAAAGCAATTTCTCCCGAGTAAAACAATACCCCACATGTGGTAATAAACGGCTGTTTGGACACACGGCAGGGCTTAGAAGGGAAAGAGCACTATTTGACTTTTTGAGATCACATTTAGCAGGAATGATTTGCGGAGGCCAGGTCACATTTGCAAAGCCCCTGAGGGGACAAAACAATGAAAACGCCCAAAAAGGGACTCCATTTAGGAAACTACACCTCTTGAGGAATTCATCTAGGGGTGTAGTGAGCATTTTGACCCCACAGATGTTTCATAGAATTTATTAGAATTAGGCAGTGAAAATAAAAACAGTCCTTTTTCTTCAATAAGACGTAGCTTTAGCGCAAATTTTTTCATTTTCTCAACAAATAAAGGAAAAAAAGAACCCAACATTTGTAAAGCTATTTCTCCCGAGTACGGCAATACCCCATATGTGGTCATAAATTGCTGTTTGGGCAAACCGCAGGACTCAGATGGGAAGGACCGCCATTTGGAGTGCAGATGTTGCTGGATTGGTTTCTGGGCACCTGTGGGCCCAAAACAGTGGAAACCCCCCAGAAGTGACCCCATTTTGGAAACTACACCCCTCAATGCATTTACCAAGGGGTGTAGTAAGCATTTTAACCCTGCAGGTGTTTTGTAGAAATTAGTGTGCGCTCAATGTTGCAGAGTGAAAATGGGATTTTTTTCCATAGATATGCCAATATGTGGTGCCCGGCTTGTGCCACCATAACAAGACAGCTCTCTAATTATTATGCGGTGTTTCCCGGTTTTAGAAACACCCTACATGTGGCCCTAATCTTTTGTCTGGACATATGACAGGGCTCAGAAGTGAAGAGTACCATGCGGAGTGGAGGCCTAATTTGGCGATTTACAAAGTATTGGTTCACAACTGCAGAGGCTCTGATGTGAAATAATAAAAAGAAACCCCTGATAAGTGACCCCCACTATGGAACTGCACCCCTCAAGGCATTAATTAAGGGGTGAAGTGAGCATTTTCACCCCACAGGTCTTTTCCATAAATGAATGCGCTGCGGATGGTGCAAATTAAAAATTAATATTTTTCCCTAGATATGCCATTCAGTGGCAAATATGTCATGCCCAGCTTATGACGCTGGAGACACACACCCCAAAAATTGTTAAAAGGGTTCTCCCGGGTATGACGATGCCATATATGTTGAAGGAAACTGCTGTTTGGGGACGCTGTAGGGTTCAGGGCCGAGGGAGCACCATTTGGCTTTTGGAGAGCGGATTTTGCTTGGTACTATATTTGTTTGAGTATTGCTGGTGTTTTATAATGTGGGGGTACATGTAAGCGGGGCGGAGTATATAAGGGGCATAGTCAGGTGGTATAAAAAATAAAAATAATCCATAGATGTGTGTTACGCTGTGAAGCAATCCTTTCCGCACAGGCCAGTGTCGCACTGATAAATGGTGTCATTTCTTATCCCCCTTTTGGTCCACACTCCGCGCCTTTGTAGTTTGGGGAATTTTGCTGGGAAAGTATTATCCTGGTATAATACGGGCACCGTCGCTTCCAGCGTATATGTTTGGGCCCTCCCCTTCCTGGTTCCCTAATTTTAGGTCCTTGATAAATCGCCTCTTCAAACAGAAGAAATGTTCCCCTCGGGCACAACTGCATATTTTTTTATTTCCTGACTTATTGGAGCCATAACTAATTTTATTTTTCATAGACGTAGCGGTATGAGGGCTGGTTTGTTGCGGGACGAGCTGTAGTTATTATTGGTACCATTTTGGGGTACATGCAACTTTTTGATCACCTTTTATCCTATTTTTTGGGATGCCAGGTAAACAAAAAAACGCAATTCTGGCACAGCTTTTTTTGTTTTTTTTTATACAGCGTTCACCACGCATTATAAACTACATGTTAACTTTATTCTGCGGGTCAGTACGATTCCGGCGATACCTATTTTATAGCACTTTTTTATGTTTTACAACTTTTTGCACAATAAAATTACTTTTGTAAAAAGAATGTATTTTTTCTGTCGCCAAGTTGTGAGAACCATAACGTTTTAATTTTTTTGTCGACTGAGTTGTATGAGGGCTTGATTTTTGCGGGACGAGCTATAGTTTTTATAGGTACCATTTTTGGATACGTGCAACTTTTTGATCACTTTTTATTGTAATATTTGTAGGGCAAAGTGACCAAAAAACAGAAACTCTGGTAACGTTTTTTACGGTTTTTTTTTACACTGTTCACCGCGTGCAATAAATGATATAATATTTTGATACCTCCGGTCGTTACGGTCGCGGCGATACCAAATACATATGGTTTATTATTATTTTTCAATAATAAAGGACTTGATAAGAGTAAAAGGGGGATTGTGTGTTATTTGATTACTTGAAACTTTTATTGTTTTCAAACTTTTATTTTGTGCACTTTTTTTTACACTTTTTTATACTTTTTTTACACTTTTTCTCAAGTCCCACTAGGGGACTTGAAGGTCCAACGGTCAGATTTTTTTTTTTCTAATACATTGCACTACCTATGTAGTGCAATGTATTAGATCTGTCAGTCATTCACTGACAGCAAGCCGTTTAGGCTTCGCCTCCCGGCGGGGCCTAATTCGGCTTCCGTAATGGCAGAGCAGGAGACCATTGTGTCTCCTGTTGCCATAACAGCAGTCGCCAGTCCCGATTGCCTGTCAGGGCTGGCGATCTGCTTGTAACCGCTACGATGCAGCAATCGCTTTCGATTGCTGCATCGAAGGGGTTAATGGCAGGGATCGGAGCTAGCTCCGGTTCCTGCCGTTACAGGTGGATGTCAGCTGTACAGTACAGCTGACCTCCACCGCTGATGACGCCGGATCAGCTCCTGACCCGGCGCCATCTTGCCGGCAGCTACGGAAGCCGATCAGGCTCCGCCGCCGGGCGGATCTTGACCGGCTTCGGTGCTAGGCAGACCGGGAGGCCAGTATTAGGCCTCCGGTTGCCATTGCAGCCACCGGAACCCCGGCAATTTCATTGCTGGGGCTCCGATGAGCTGCAAACACCTTAAGTGCAGCGATCGCGTTTGAGCGCTGCACTTAAGGGGTTAATGGCGGGGATCGAAGCTAATTTCGGTCCCCGCCGTTACAGTCGGATGTCAGCTGTAAGATACAGCTGAGATCCGACGATGATGGCACCGACTCAGCTTCTGAGCCGGTGCCAAACGTTTGACGTACATGTACGGCATTTTGCGGGAAGTCAATGCTTTCCATGACGTACATGTACGTCAAATGTCGGGAAGGGGTTAATGTCCTGGTGGAGGGAAGGAGGTTGTCACTCAGGATTTGACGGTACATGGCTCCATCCATTCTCCTATTGATGCGGTGAAGTAGTCCAGTACCCTTAGCAGAGAAACACCCCCAAAACATAATGTTTCCACCTCCATGCTTGACAGTGGGGACGGTGTTCTTTGGGTCATAGGCAGCATTTCTCTTCCTCCAAACACGGCGAGTTGAGTTAATGCCAAAGAGCTCAATTTTAGTCTCATCTGACCACAGCACCTTCTCCCAATCACTCTCAGAATCATCCAGATGTTCATTTGCAAACTTCAGACGGGCCTGTTCATGTGCCTTCTTTAGCAGGGGGACCTTGTGGGCACTGCAGGATTTTAATCCATTACGGCGTAATGTGTTACCAATGGTTTTCTTGGTGACTGTGGTCCCAGCTGCCTTGAGATCATTAACAAGTTCCCCCCGTGTAGTTTTTGGTTGAGCTCTCACCTTCCTCAGGATCAAGGATACCCCACGAGGTGAGATTTTGCATGGAGCCCCAGATCGATGTCGATTGACAGTCATTTTGTATGTCTTCCATTTTCTTACTATTGCACCAACAGTTGTCTCCTTCTCACCCAGCGTCTTACTTATGGTTTTGTAGCCCATTCCAGCCTTGTGCAGGTCTATGATCTTGTCCCTGACATCCTTAGAAAGCTCTTTGGTCTTGCCCATGTTGTAGATGTTAGAGTCAGACTGATTAATTGAGTCTGTGGACAGGAGTCTTTTATACAGGTGACCATTTAAGACAGCTGTCTTTAATGCAGGCGCCAAGTTGATTTGGAGCGTGTAACTGGTCTGGAGGAGGCTGAACTCTTAATGGTTGGTAGGAGATCAAATACTTATTTCTCTGTGCACAATGCAAATAAATATATATCATTTTGACTATGTTATTTTTTTTATTTTTTTTTATATAATCTATCTCTCACTGGTAAAATTAACCTAGCCTAAAAATTCTAGACTGTTCATGACTTTGACAGTGGGCAAACTTACAAAATCAGCAAGGGATCAAATACTTATTTCCTTCACTGTATATGTATGTATGTATGTTTGCATGTGTGTATGTTTGCATGTATGTATGTTTGCATGTATGTATGTTTGCATTCATGTATGTTTGCATGTATGTATGTTGTCATGTATGTATGTATGTATGTATGTATGTATGTATGTGCATGTATGTTTGCATGTATGTTGGCATGTATGTATATATGTGCATGTGTGTATGTATATTTGCATGTATATATTTGCATGTATGTATATATGTTTGCATGTATGTATGTTTGCATGAATGTATGTTTGTATGTATGTTTGCATGTATGTATGTTTGCATATAGTTACATAGTTACATAGTTACATAGTTTGTACGGTTGAAAAAAGACACATGTCCATCAAGTTCAACCAAGGGATGGGAAAGGGGAAGTGGGATGGGAAAGGGGAAGTAAAAAATTTCTACACATAGCAGTTAATATTTTTTTGTTCTAGGAAATTATCTAAGCCTTTTTTAAAGCCATCTACTGTCCCTGCTGCGACCAGCTCCTGCGGTAGACTATTCCATAGATTCACAGTTCTCACAGTAAAGAAGGCTTGTCGCCTCTGCAAGTTAAACCTTTTTTTCTCCAGACGGAGGGAGTGCCCCCTTGTTTTTTGAGGGGGTTTTACATGGAACAGGATTTCACCATATTTTTTGTATGCGCCATTCATATATTTATATAAGTTAATCATGTCCCCCCTTAGTCGTCTTTTCTCAAGGCTAAATAGGTTTAGTTCTTTTAATCTTTCCTCATAACTTAGATTCTCCATGCCCCTTATTAGCTTCGTTGCTCTTCTTTGTATTTTTTCCAACTCCAGGGCATCCTTTCTATGAACTGGAGCCCAGAACTGGACTGCATATTCTAGATGAGGCCTCACTAATGCTTTGTAAAGTGGTAATATTACATCCCTGTCCCGCGAGTCCATGCCTCTTTTGATACACGACAATATTTTGCTGGCCTTTGAAGCAGCTGATTGACACTGCATGCTGAAATTTAGTTTATGATTTACAAGTACACCCAGATCCTTCTCAACAATTGACTCCCCCAGTGTAGCTCCCCCTAGGACATATGATGCTTGCAGGTTTTTCGTACCCAGATGCATAACTTTACATTTATCTACATTAAACTTCATTTGCCAAGTGGACGCCCAAACACTTAGTTTGTTTAAATCTGCCTGCAATTCACAAACATCTTCCATAGTCTGAACTATATTGCATAGCTTGGTGTCATCTGCAAAAATAGAAATAGTGCTATTAATCCCATCCTCTATATCATTAATAAATAAGTTGAATAATAGTGGTCCCAGCACTGAACCCTGGGGTACACCACTTATAACTGGGGACCCTTCAGAGTAGGAATCATTGACCACAACTCTCTGGATACGGTCCTTGAGCCAATTCTCAATCCAATTACAAACTATACTTTCTAAACCTATAGTCCTTAATTTACCCATTAGATGTCTATGAGGGACAGTGTCAAATGCCTTTGCAAAGTCCAAAAACACTATATCCACAGCGGCCCCTCTGTCTAGGCTTCTGCTTACCTCTTCATAAAAACAAATCAGGTTGGTTTGACAGCTTCTGTCCTTTGTAAAACCATGCTGGCTGTCACTTATAATACTATTTATTGTCACATAATTCTGTATATAGTCCCTCAATAGCCCCTCAAACATTTTCCCCACAATTGATGTTAAGCTTACTGGTCTATAATCACCCGGCGAAGACCTAGAGCCCTTTTTGAAAATAGGCACCACATTTGCCCTGCGCCAGTCCCTTGGCACTATACCGCTCATGAGAGACTCTCTAAATATTATTAAGAGGGGGACAGAAATAACTGAACTAAGCTCTTTAAGAACTCTAGGGTGTAACCCATCTGGTCCCGGGGCCTTGTGTACATTTATTTTATTTCATTTAGCTTGGACCATATCTACATTCATCCAATTCAGTATATCAACTGATATATTAACAGCACCGGCAGCGGCTACATCAGCTGCTCCTTCTTCTGTTGTATATACAGAGCGGAAGAACCCATTTAGTAACTCTGCCTTCTCTTGATCCCCTGTGACCAACTCCCCATTACCACTATCTAAGGGTCCTACATGTTCAGACCTGGGCTTTTTTGCATTTATATGCTTGAAGAATTTTTTAGGATTTGTTTTACTGTCCTTGGCCACCTGCCTTTCATTTTGTATTTTTGCTGATTTTATTATCTTTTTACAGATTTTATTAAGCTCTTTATATTTTACAAAGGCTGCAGATGTACCCTCAGATTTGTATTTTTTAAATGCCCTTTTTTTGTCATGTATTGCCCTTTTTACAGAAGGTGTAAGCCATGTGGGGTTTAATTTTAGTCGTTTATACTTGTTACCTGTAGGAATACATTTTGCACTATAATAACTCAAAGTAGATTTGAAAATCTCCCATTTATCATTTGTCCCATTATTTGACATTAGTTCTTCCCAGTCTATATCCTGAATTGCAGCCCTCATCCTGGGGAAATTGGCTTTCTTAAAATTAAATGTTTTTGCCCTCCCAGCCTGCGTTTGTTTTTTACAGTATAGGTAAAATATAACTATATTATGATCACTGTTACCAAGGTTTTCACAACCATTGACATTCCCAACAAGCTCTGCATTATTAGAAATGACCAGATCCAACAGAGCTTCACCTCTAGTCGGGTCTTCCACAAACTGGCACATAAAATTTTCCTGCAACAGGTTGAGGAAATGTCTCCCCTTTGCAGTTGAAGCCGAACCATGACACCAATTAATATCCCGATAATTAAAATCTCCCATTATCACAACAGTACCCGCCTGTGCAGCCCGCTCCATTTGTTTATATATTTGACCTTCTATCTCTTCAGTTATATTGGGGGGTCTATAGATTACACCAAAGTAATTTTTTCAGTGTTTACTTCCCTTTGTAATTCCACCCACAAGGTTTCAACCTCCTCACAGTCTTCACCCTCTAATGTCTCATTTACACTCACCTTCATATCGCTTCTCACATACAGACATACACCACCGCCTTTCCTATTTGCCCTGTCTTTCCGAAACAGTGTAAAACCCTGTAGATTTACAGCCCAGTCATGTGAAGAGTCCAGCCATGTTTCAGCAACACCAACTATATCTATATCTTCTTCCAGTATTAAGGCCTCCAGCTCCCCCATTTTGCTTGCTAGACTTCTGGCATTTGTGAACATACACTTTAAAGAGGCTCTGTCACCAGATTTTGCAACCCCTATCTGCTATTGCAGCAGATAGGCGCTGCAATGTAGATTACAGTAACGTTTTTATTTTTTAAAAACGAGCATTTTTGGCCAAGTTATGACCATTTTTGTAGTTATGCAAATGAGGCTTGCAAAAGTCCAAGTGGGTGTGATTAAGGGTATGTTCACACGGCCTATTTACGGACGTAAATCGGGCGTTTTTGCCCCGAATTACGTCTGAAAATAGCGCCTCAATAGCGCTGACAAACATCTGCCCATTGAAAGCAATGGGCAGACGTTTGTCTGTTCACACGAGGCGTATATTTACGCGCCGCTGTCAAATGACGGCGCGTAAATAGACGCCCGCGTCAAAGAAGTGATCTGTCACTTCTTTGGCCGTAATTGGAGCCGTTATTCATTGACTCCAATGAATAGCAGCGCTAATTACGGCCGTAATGGACACGGCATTCAAGCGCCTGCACATGCCGGTACGGCTGAAATTACGGGGATGTTTTCAGGCTGAAACATCCCCGTAATTTCAGCCGTAACGGATGCCCTCATGTGAACATACCCTAAAAGTAAAAGTCCAAGTGGGCGTGTATTATGGGCGTACATCGGGGCGTTTTTAATACTTTTGCTAGCTGGGCGTTCTGATGAGAAGTGTCATCCACTTCTCTTCAGAACGCCCAGCTTCTGGCAGTGCAGACACAGCGTGTTCTCGAGAGATCACGCTGTGACGTCACTTCCCCAGGTCCTGCATCGTGTCAGACGAGCGAGGACACATCGGCACCAGAGGCTACAGATGATTCTGCAGCAGCATCAGCAGGTAAGTAGCTACATCGACTTACCTGCTAACGCTGATGCTGCTGCAGAATCAACTGAAGCCTCTGGTGCCGATGTGTCCTCGCTCGTCTGACACGATGCAGGACCTGTGAGTGACGTCACAGATCTGCACTGCCAGAAGCTGGGCGTTCTGAAGAGAAGTGGATGATACTTCTCATCAGAGCGCCCAGCTAGTAAAAGTATTAAAAACGCCCCGATGTACGCACATAATACACGCCCACTTGGACTTTTACTTTTAAACACACCCACTTGGACTTTTGCAAGCCTCATTTGCATAACTACAAAAATGGTCATAACTTGGCCAAAAATGCTCGTTTTTTAAAAATAAAAACGTTACTGTAATCTACATTGCAGCGCCTATCTGCTGCAATAGCAGATAGGGGTTGCAAAATCTGGTGACAGAGCCTCTTTAACTTGCCTTTAAATGTTTCACTTTCAGTATCAGAAATGTGATTATTTGACATTTGGGCCTTTTTATTTTCACTGCTGTTTTGTAACGAAAGGATCTCCTTATCTTGTTGCCTAGTCCTCTCCCCACCGTCTGTTTCTCCCCCCACCAATATAGTCTGACCCCTCTCTAACCTAACTACCCCTTTATTTCCTACATTGGCCTCCCTCCTCAGCCCTAGTTTAAATACTCCGCCACCCCAGCTAGAATTCTCTCCCCCAGCACAGCGGACCCCCTTCCATTTAGGTGCAAATCATCTGCAGAATACAGTTTGTACCCCAATGATGCATGAATGTATGTTTGCATGTATGGTTGCATGTATGTATGTATGTATGTATGTATGTATGTATGTTGTCATGTATGTATGTATGTATATATGTGCATGCATGTTTGCATGTATGTATATATGTGCATGTTTGTATGTATATTTGCATGAATATATATGTATGTATGTTTGCATGTGTGTATGTTTGCATGTATGTAGGTTTGCATGTATGTATGTATGTATGTTTGCATTTATGTATGTTTGTATGTATGTTGTCATAGATGTATGTATGTATGTATGTATGGATGTATGTTGTCATGTATGCATGTATATATATATGTGCATGTATGTTTGCATGTATGTTGGCATGTATGTATATATGTGCATGTGTGTATGTATATTTGCATGTATATATTTGCATGCATGTATGTTTGCATGTATGTATGTTTGCATGAATGTATGTTTGTATGTATGTTTGCATGTATGTATGTTTGCATGTATGTATGTATGTATGTATGTATGTATGTTGTCATGTATGTATGTATGTATGTATGTATGTATGTTGTTATGTATGTATTTATGTATGTATGTATATATGCGCATGTATGTTGGCATGTATGTATATATGTGCATGTGTGTATGTATATTTGCATGTATATATTTGCATGTAAGTATGTATGTTTGCATGTGTGTATGTTTGCATGTATGTATGTTTGCATGTTTGTATGTATGTTTGCATGTATGTATGCATGTATGTATGTTTGCATGTATGTATGTTTGCATGTATGTATGTTTGCATGTATGTATGTATGTTGTCATGTATGTATGTATATATGTGAATGTATGTATGTTTGCATTTTTTTTTTGCATGTATGTTTGCATGTATGTTTATATATATATATGTGCATGTATGTAATTATGTTTGCATGTATTTATGTTTGCATGTATATTTGTGCATGCTTGTATATATGCATGTATGTATGTTTGTTTGTATGTATGTATGTTTTCATGTGTGTGTGTGTATGCATGTATGTATGTATGATAGTTTGCATGTATGTATGTATATATGTGTGTATGTTTGCATGTATGTATATTTGCATGTATATATGTGCATGCTTGTATGTATGTTTGTATATATGCATGTATGTATGTATGTTTGCATGTATGTTTGTTTGTATATATGTCTGTATGGCCATGTATGATACTGTCTGCTGGCGCCCTGTATCTAAGTCAACTTCGCGGCAGGCTTCTATACATGGTATAACCGTCAGTATCACACATTAAACTGAATCTAAGCCTGACAGGTTTGGTGTTTGGACTACGTCGTTTTCAAAGACTACTTAGATGACAGTTTTTTTTTCTACAATAAAATGGTTAATGAGGGTTGTGTTGGGGGTGCTTTATTTCAATAAAATATTTTATCTATATCTTTGTCTTTTTCTTTTCAAATTTTATTACTACCACTTTAGTAATGGCCGCTGTCTGAGTGACAACATCCATTACTAAGGCAAGGCTTAGTGTTAGCCGGTGCAGAGGCTAACACTAACCACCATTATTACCCCGGTACCCACCACCACCAGGGGTGCCGGGAAGAGCCAGGTACGATCCAGTACCCGACCATCTGTTGTGATGGTCGGGCTCTGGGGTGGCCGCAGGCTGGTATTATGAGGCTGGGAAGGGCCAAAAACAGTGGACCTTCCCACCCTTGTAATGCTAGGCTGCTGCTTCTGTGTTGTATCTGGCTGGTTATAAAAGTGGGAGGGACCCCACGTCATTTTTTTTAATTTTTTATTTTTTTTTAAAGACGTGGGGTTCCACCCAATTTATCATAACCAGCCACATACAACAGTGTTATTAGCCTGGGAATGGACAAACCCAGTGGCCCTTCCCACCCATGTAATGCTAGACTGCTGCGGCCTTGTATATGGCTGGTTATTAAAAATGTGGGGGACCCGTCTATTGTTAAATTTGTTAAATTAAAAAAAAAAACGACGTGGGGGTCCCCCCCATTTTTATAACCAGCCCGATACAACACAGCAGCAGCAGCCTAGCATTACAAGGGTGGGAAGGACCACTGTTTTTGGCCCTTCCCAGCCTCATAATACCAGCCTACGGCCGCCCCAGTACCCGACCATCACAACAGATGGTCGGGTACTGGATCGTACCAAGATCTTCCCGGCACCCCTGGTGGTGGTGGGTACCGGGGTAATAATAGGTGGTTAGTGCTAGCCTCTGCACCGGCTAACACTAAGTACCGCCTTAATAATGGACGCTGTCAATCAGCCAACTGCCATTATCTAGGCACTAATAAAGTTTAAAAAAAACACAAAGACAATTCTTTTTTATTGAAATAAGAAATCCCCAACAAAACCCTCGTTAACCATTTTATTAAAATTTGAAAAAACGTAGATCTACGCAGTAGTCCAACGAATCGAAGATGTAGTCCAATCGGTACATCAAAATCTGCAACAACATAAAAAAAACAGTTATCAATGTGAACAATACCAACACACACCCATATACACACATATACACAAACACACACATATACAAAAACACACACACACAAACATCTACACATAAACATATACACAAATACACCCATAAATACACACACATATACACAAACATATACACAAACACATATACACAAACACACATAAATACACACACACATATACACAAACACACATATAAAAACAAAAACAGACAAAGACACATACCCAATCACACATATATACACAAACACACACATACACAAACACACACACTGTTTCTTTTAAATGCTGCTGGGGAACCCGCTCGATCCACTATATAAGGCTGCGCTACAGTGCAGCATTTAAAAGAAACAGGATCCTGACCTGTCCATAGAGTTTAAGGCAGCACAGAGTATTTCAGGAGATGAGCGTGCAGATTCAGTGCTGCTGTGAACTCTGCTCTTACCATTACGTATCTCTCAGTCTGTTACCTCTCCTCCACTCCTGTCCTCAAGAACACCTTCACATGATTGGCAAGTCACCACGTAATGGTAAGAGCAGAGTTCACAGCAGCACATAGTATTTCAGGAGATGAGCGTGCGGATCTTGTGCGGGGTGGTGACTTGCCAATAATGTGAAGGTGTTATTGAGGACAGGAGTGGAGGAGAGGTAACAGACTGAGCTACGTAATGGTAAGAGCAGAGTTCACAGCAGCACAGAGTATTTCATTAGAGGAGCGTGAAGATTCTATGCTGCTGTGAATTCTGCTCTTACCATTACGTAGCTCTCAGTCTGTTACCTCTCCTCCACTCCTGTCCTCAATAACACCTTCACATGATTGGCAAGTCACCACGTAATGGTAAGACCAGAGTTCACAGCAGCACAGAGTATTTCAGGAGATGAGCATGCGGATCTTGTGCGGGGTGGTGACTTGCCAATCATGTGAAGGTGTTATTGAGGACAGGAGTGGAGGAGAGGTAACAGACTGAGCTACGTAAGGGTAAGAGCAGAGTTCACAGCAGCACAGAATCTGCACGCTCCTCTCCTGAAATATTCTGTGCTGCTGTGAACTCTGCTCTTACCATTACGTAGCTCTCAGTCTGTTACCTCTCCTCCACTCCTGTCCTCAAGAACACCTTTAAATGATTGGCAAGTCACCACCCCGCACAAGATCCGCACGCTCATCTCCTGAAATATTCTGTGCTGCTGTGGACTCTGCTCTTACCGTTACGTGGTGACTTGCCAATCATGAAGGTGTTATTAAGGACAGTAGTGGAGGAGAGGTAACAGACTGAGAGCTACGTAATGGTAAGAGCAGAGTTCACAGCAGCACTGAATCTGCACGCTCATCTCCTGAAATACTCTGTGCTGCCTTAAACTCTGTGGACAGGTCAGGATCCTGTTTCTTTTAAATGCTGCACTGTAGCGCAGCCTTATATAGTGGATCGAGCGGGTTGCCTAGCAGCATTTAAAAGAAACAGGATCCTGACCTGTCCACAAAGTTTAAGGCAGCACAGAGTATTTCAGGAGATGAGCACGGCCGGCCACGGGCAGCCATTCGTTTTTGCGAGCCGTGCTCCCATTATGCACACGACCGTAAAAACACCCATTATTGCGGGTCGTAATTACGACCCGCAATAACGGGCTCATAGACTTCTGTTACCCACGGGTACCTTCCCGTTTTCTCACGGGAAGGTGCCCGTTCCATTAAAAAAAATAGAACATGTTCTATTTTACGGGCCGTGCTGCTATAATTATAATGACAGCACGGTTCGCAAAAGCGGCCGGCTGCCCGTGGCCGGCCGTGCCCGGCCGTGCTCGTAATTACGAGTCGTAATTACGAGCACGGCCTGTAAAATGAAAAAATAGAACATGTTCTATGTTTTTAACGGCACGGGCACCTTCCCGTGAGAAAACGGGAAGGTACCCGTGGCTAACAGAAGTCTATGGGCCCGCTATTTCGGGTCGTAATTACGACCCGTAATAACAGGTGTTTTTACGGTCGTGTGCATGAGGCCCCGTAATGACGGGTGGCTACATGTGTGCACCCGTCATTACGACAGCGTTGCTAGGCGACGTCAGTAAATAGTCACTGTCCAGGGTGCTGAAAGAGTTAACTGATCGGCAGTATATGTTTCAGCACCCTGGACAGTGACTACCGATCACAATATAGAGTAACCTGTAAAAAAAAAGACGTTCAAACTTACCGGGAACTCCCTGCTTCCTCCAGTCCGGTCTCCTGGCCGTTGCCTTGGTGACGCGTCCCTCTCGACATCCGGCACGACATTCCTTGATGACGATGCAGCCCATGTGAGCGCTGCAGCCAATCACAGGATGCCGCGTCAGAAAAGAAGGTCGGACTGGAGGAAGAAGAGGGACTCGTCCCCAAGACAACGACCAGGTACGTATGAAATGCTTTTTATTTTATTTTTAATCAGCAGCCTCTTTTCTCTATCAGTGATTGATAGAGACAAGTGGCTGCCGATTTGTATAATATTTTTGACCGGGTTCGGTCAAAACGGGTTCGGCCGAACCCGGTGAAGTTCGGATTCGCTGCGAACCAAACTTTTCCAGAAGTTCGGACCGAAACCGGGTTCGGTTGTCCCGGTTCACTCATCTCTAGTCAAAATGCTCACTATATGCCAAGATGAATTCCTTGTTAGGTGTAGGTTCCAAAATGGGGACTTTTTTGGGGTGTTTCCGTTGTTTTGGCATCGCACCTCTTCAAACCTGACATGGTACATAAAATATAATCTAATAATAAGAAGGCCCCAAGATCCTCTAGGCACTATATTGCTTCTCAGGCCTGTGCTTCAGTAAATTAGCACACTAAAAACTGCAGAATCTGGGCAATAAATATTAAGTTGTGTTTATCTCGTAAAACCTTCCGTGTTACAGAGAAAAAAGGATTAAAAATGTATTTCTGCAAAAAAACCTGAAATTTGTAAATTTCACCCCTACGTTGCTCTAATTCTTGTGAAAGGTCTGTAGAGTTAAGAAAATCTCTAAATGCTGTTTTGAATACTTTGAGGGGTACTGTTTTTAAAATGGAGTGCTTTATGGGGGGTTGTATTGTATGGGCCCCACAAAGCCACTTCAGAACTGAACTGGTCCCTGTAAAAACAGCCTTTTGAAATTTGTGTGAGAATGTCTGCTAAAGTTATAAGCCTTGTAACGTCCTAGAAAAATAAAAGGATGTTCAAAAAACTATGCCAATCTAAAATAGAGATATGGGAAATGTTAATTAGTAACTATTTTGTGTGGTATATCCATATGTATTACAAACAGATACATAGAAATTTGTAAAAATTCGCAATTTTCGCAAAATTTTAGTGTTTTTCACAAATAAATACTGAATGTATCTACCAAGTTTTACCAGTAACAAAGTCCAATGTGTCACGAGAGAAGAATCTTACAATCGCTTGGATAGGTAAAAGCATACAAACATTTGCTAAAATAGACATGTTTGGAGGATTGACATGTCCTCATTAAATCCAGTGACTCACAGGTGACGTCTTCGCTGATTGTAGACGTTCTCTTTCCTTTTCTTCCCTTTCCAGCCAAGATTGTTATGACGACTTGCCATAATAAATGCAGAGTCTGCTGCCCAGACTATTTTGGCCGATTGCTTCTGCAGCAATTCCCAGCATTTTAAGTAACAAGAATTAATTCATACCCCAGACCAGACCCCTATATAAATTCAGAATTTAAACAGGACTCCTATATAAATTAAGATTCCAAACCTTACAGCTTTTATAATTCAATTACTAACAAGACCCCTTAATTTTAATGGGACAGGGGTGCAATACCGTGCACAGCCACTAAAAATGTAACAGCACGTGCTAATACGAATGAGAAGGTAAACCATGAAAACAATGAAGAGGCTGCAGCTCTCATACAAGGGTTGCAGACCCTTCAAATAGCTGATCGGCGAGGGTGACAAGAGTCGAACCCACCCCGCTCTAATATTGACAGCCTAAGTACAGGCCATCAGTTTTAAAAACCCAGATAACCCCTTTGAATAATACAATTCCTGCTTTCTGCAGCTGTCACTGTGTACTGTTTGCTGTATATAAATTTATATAACTTCCACTTAGTGCAATGCAACATGCAGTAAATCCATATACAGAAAGCTGCCCTAGTTGTACCTGCAGGCACCCAGAATTTTATTATTTCAATAAAGCTGTGTAAAGGGAAGCAGGGAATGAACTCTCTATCAGAAAAACGGAGCTTGGCTTAGAAAGATAATTGGTGCATTTCTGGGATCACATATAACTCCGCTAACTTGAGAAATATAGAAACATTTATGCCCGATAAACATTATTATGACAAATTATTGACTTAATTAATGACTAATAAAAGAAACACCTTGAACCTTCTACATGCTGTGGATTTCTCAGGTATTAATGGGTTTCATACATACTGTAGTTATATGAGGTTCACTGGCAACCATTGGATGATGAGGACATGAGACATTTGTAAATCACTTAAGCATTTCTTGATGTCGCTCCCTGTCTTTACAGTTTACCTAATGGGCCAGCAATGGTTTTAGGAGTGACCCGGATTAAGAGACCAGGCAGGAATTCTTTGGTCCTCTTGACTTCAAATGCTACAGAGAATGTGGTATCCATAAAAATATCATGCAGCCATTTTTCATGAATACATCTGGGTGTTGGTCTTCTACCCCCTCTTGGGAGGCCTATGATCTATATACTATTCCAACTTAGTTGGTTCCCGAAGTTATCCGCCTTCTGGTGCCACAGATCTACTTTTTAGAACAGGAGAGCAACTGGCAGAGATTATGTGCAGTTATCTCTGAGCTATTTATGCTGAATACGTTCACATCAGGTCTGACCGTCTCCTCTCAGGATGAATAGATCGATTCTTACCACCTCTTTATTCCCTCGAGAGCTGAGCACAGGAGATGCAGCATGTAGGATGTTCTTACTGGTGCAGAGCCCCAGCACCTTATGAGGGTCTTCAGGTTTTTAGTCATATTTATTACAAAGATTATGTATTTTAATATAATATTAATTGTTTCCTCAATGTCACACAGACAGAAATTATTATCTATCAGATGTTCAGCAGCTGCAGATCCGTCCAGATTGTAATAACTAGACACACACTAAACCAACTGTGAGAGATGAACAGTACAAGTTCCATGCACCAAGACTGAACCATATCTCCGACTTTTACAATTTATTATGGGTTTTAATTCTATCCCTGATCTCCTTTCTTGGCAGTACTGGGTAAGAGTCTGTCCACGGAAACATTATGAATATAGAAACTACATTCAAAATATAAATAACAATCAAACATTAAAAATATTGTTAAAGCCATACTGAAATATGCAAATTATGTGTGTGGTCATAAAAGCAGCTCACGCCGGGTATATCTATTGTGATGTCACTACTATTAATGATGGTAAATCTATACTTGAAATATGCAAATTATGGGTGAGGTCATAAAAGCATCTATTGTGATGTCATAGAGCTTGGGTATATGCAATGATGCTGGTCACAGAGCTGTCACTCAGTTGGATGTGACCGGTAAGTTCTCTATCATTTCTCTATCTGTACCTGACTCTGATCGATCCATTATATTAGGAACATTGAATCCATGCCTTCAAGATATGGTTTATTAGAGGTTGTAATATCTTTTTTTGTTTCATTATACAATTGAATTGCTTAAATATCATAGAAAGAACACAGGCTGTAAGAAATGGCAGCCTACATTCAGCCGATAATAGATTTGCAGGGTAACAGCACATCATTTTGGTTCCCTGCAGCCCTGAGAACTTATTTTGTCTCTCGATTGTAAAGGAGAAATTACAGTATGGTCATATTAGGGGACTGTTATGTAGTAAGTCCTTATATTAGTGTAAATTCCCTAAAAATAATTCCATAAATTAACACATTAACACAATGTAATAACATTCAGAATTTTGATCAAGTAATATAAAAAAAACATGTAAAAGCCATTGAAAATGCCATATTAAGATCTGTAAGTTATAACGAGTGTAGTTAGGTAATCCACCTACACTATATGGCCAATAGTATTTGGACACCTCTCCTAATTATTGAGCCAATAATCAGCTGGATGGGTGTAAAACACGTCGCTGTTGAATTTTGGAGCATGGGAAACATGTTCTGTTGAGTAATAAATCACGGTTCACTATCTGGCCATCTAATGGACGAATTTGCGTTTTGTGCCTGCCCGGAGAATGCTACCTACTGGACTGTATAGTGCCTATTATAAAATGGAGTGAAGTTTGTATAATGGTCTGGATTGTTTGTAAGGGGTTGGATTAAATCCCCATTTTTCCAGTAGGGGTTAATAAGACTATTTAAACAATTGTATGCTTCCAACTTTGTGGTAATAGTTTGGGTAAGACCCTTTCCTGTCCTAGTATGACTGTGCCCCTGTGCACAAAGAGGCTCCCTAAAGACATGGTTTGACAAGTTCGATGTGGAGGAACTTGCGTATCTGCACAGAACCCGGACCTCAATCCCAACAAAACCTTTGGAGTGAATTGGAAAGGCAATTGCGAGCCAGACCTTTTTGCCCAACATCAGTGTCTCAACCATTGGTGTCCATATACTTTTGGCCATATACTGTAGTGTACCGAGTGTATATCTATTGTGATGTCACCGAGCTTAGGTATAAAGTATAGTGCTGGCCAGAGGGCTGTCATTTATCAGGTGGATGTGACCGGTACGGTAAGTACTTTATCATTGCTACGTCTCTAGAACAGTCTCATCTATCAGTCTCTTTATGAATATTGGATTCTTACATGTAATTCTAGTGTTTGTCGTGTTATTTTTGTTTTTTATTTGGCATACTTATACACTAGGAAATTGCTTAAATAGCAATATTGTGGCCTGTCACATCTGCTCCATAGACAGAATGCAGATTGCAGACAGAAATTGGTGTCTGTATTCTGCTGGTAGATTCATAAAGCAACCACAAAGCAAAGAATGTGAATCTCTGGGAACTTATTATCACACCCTCCAGTTTATAACACCAGTAATTCTCATAATAAATGTTTATAAGGGAATTCATATTTATGAATTTTAGGTTTTCTGTCTGTAGACTATACTATTTATATATCAGGTCAATCCTGAATATTAGCTGGTATGGCTATGCAACCAACCTACATCAGGTGCCGCTATTGTGATGTCTTGAGATGAGTCTAGATAGCCGTGTTTCTTACTGCATCTATGGTAGTATTGGTTTTATTACAAGATTTAAACTATTTGATGTTTGAATCATGTACATAAATAAATGATTATAAGGAGTATTGCTTTTTTTTTATTTTTTATTTTTTTTAGTAATAAAATATTAGTAAGTCCAGGAATAAACAGCCTAATAGCATTCGTCAGACTAAATTGTAGAAGGATAGTGCTAATCCCCTGGAAACGTGTCCTTATTAACAATTGAAATTAATAATTATGTATATAATCATAATAATAATAATAATAACAATAAAAAAGATAACAATAAAAAGTATTTATTACTAACTCCAATTACTTAGGTTCTAAATTCTGGTTATCAATTAATATTAAAAAAAATTCAACCCTTTAAAATGCCATATGGTCAATTTAACAACCAATACATTGTTTCAGCTTCCAAACCTAATGCAATGTTATCAACAGGGGCTCCCAGGTCATGTGATCCTCTGACACTTATGATTGACAATATTCTGTTATAGGAATACCCTATTTAATAACTAATTTTTCCAGCTAGTTTCATCACAAGTAACGACTCCCTTATAGTTTTCTGGTCTTTCTAGGTCTTGCTGTTGGATTGACACTGTGTTACTTACTGTGTTGCTTATACGGTTAGCGATTTGTCCTATTTTCGGAGAACTAGAGGCGATTAGTCAAATTCTATCTTGACTGTCTCCTGGTTTTCTACCAAGGACATTGGTGCAGTTTTGCACCCGGGCATTAAACAACCATGCCCTTTTGGAAAAAATCTAAGAAATATCACGTCTCCCAAATTCCTGATGAAGGAAATCTGATGGGAGACATACCAACTATGGAGGAGCCTAACATCTCGCTCCAGAAGTTTTCTGTCATCAAAGATATGGCAGATGAAAAATCCAGCGATTTTAGTCACAGCAAATATTGTGACATTACATCAAAGAACACCAAGAAGAGCGCATTCAGCCTGCTGACCCGCCTGCGCTCCAAAAATATCCGTAAAAGGTATGTAACTAATAATTCTCATACATTGCTCAGATATCCAGAGCTGTGGTATAACAGTCACTAGATCTTTAATTCTCCCCATATCTTCACAGAAACTTTGGCAGCAGCGCTGTGATCGGCGCTAGAGAACTGGATCGCTATTTCCCAGATAGACGGTTGAGACTATATGTTGCCACCTGGAATATGGAGGGAAAGGTGAGAAGTAATGTACAATATTTATTGTGACCCATCAGTGTGCCCGAGCTCAAGTTGGATGAAATGGGCCAGTAACCATGTCTCTTTAGTTTGTAGTTGAATATCACATAGACAGGTTATATTCTACCCTATGTCAGTTGAGTTGGCGCTCTTTGTATACAATATTAATGTTTGTATATTTTGAACAGGATTACCCGCAAAATGTGGAGGATCTGCTGTTACCATCAGATGATACGAAAGACATTTATGTTATTGGCGTTCAGGAAGGATGTCCAAACAGGTAAGTCTTCTCAGGTTGTCTTACACCAGCCTATGACTGCAGATGGACAGCAGGGCGGCTGATACAAATTCTCTCTCAATGCTCTACTTATTGTATTATCACTCCTTAATTTTCAAAATGTATCCCCAGAGGTTATTATTATATGGAGTGTTGATACAGATGAGTTGAGTATCTTAATCTTGTGTCATTTATTAATATGTAAATCTGAAATTGTGTCTTCTTGTAGACGGGAATGGGAGATAAAATTACAGGAGACCCTTGGACCACACTATGTATTATACCACTCCTCCGGGCTCGGAGTCCTGTATCTCACCATCTTTGTTCGACGGGAACTAATCTGGTTCTGCTCAGGTAAGATTCACATTCCTACGTCTACATAAGAAGTCTTGAATGTAGTCATTAGCTGGAACATCTTATTTAGTTATTAGACTTAGATGCCTAAGAGCTTGGCTCTCAGATTCTTGACTTCTGAGTATTGGAGATCTAAAAGTTCACACCACAGTTACAAAGTATGAAATTATGTTCTAGTAATATTTCCATAGTTTAATTGGAAATAATTGCTATTCCATTGTTGCATGTAGTACTCTTAACCACTGACCCGTCTTTTTGTGTTTAATTTCTTATACAGAGGTAGAGCACACCCATGTAACAACCAGGCTATTCCACCATGTGAAAACTAAAGGAGCCTTGGGTGTTGCCTTCACCGTCTTTGGAACATCTTTCCTTTTTATTAATTCACATCTGAGATGTAAGTATTTACAATATTAATATATGACCATGTACAGTTTTACTTTGTATAAAATTGCTGCTATTTGATAATTAACTGAAATATATGGGATGATATCAAGAGATCTGTACTTATGTTTTGGTAAAAATAAAAGGTTTGTTCCAGTTTGATCAAACTTTTTCTAATCTATCAATCTCATTCTATGTTGTGAGTGGCCAGTAATACAGATACACGCAGGTACAATTAGTGCAGGAGGGGGTGGCGGCGGCTGGTTTCAGTTGCGCCGCCTCCCCCTCTGAGAGGCAGCAGGGCGGACGGTGCGGCCGTATAATCCCTCACACCCACCCCTCCTCTCCATTAGCGGCGGTGGCGCGCTGCAATGTGTTTTTTTGAAAATAATATGCGATTGGGGCCGCCCATATGATCATCCGCCACTGCTAATATGTATTTTTTTGTTGGCAGTTGGGGCAGTCAACAAGAGGATCCAGGACTATAAAACCATTACTGAGGGTCTCCGTCTGCCTCAAATTATTCCGGAAAGAATCAACTCCAATGCCTGTGAGTATTACTTATGTGGTTGAACCTATGGATCCTTTTATCTCTCTATTTGTCTCCGTTGAGTCTAATGCAGTCATGTGCTATAATTTTTTTATTTATTTTTATTCTACAGTGGACGTCACCAGCCGCTTTGATCGGGTGTTTTGGTTTGGAGACCTCAATTTTCAACTTAAAGAGGACAGAAAAAATGTGGAATCTCTTCTGCAGAAGATCGAAGGAAAAGATATGTCCAGTCTCCTCAAACACGACCATCTGAATGAAGCCAAGAACAATGGTATATTTACTAGTAGACAGATCTCTATCACTCCTCAACCTTCATTAAAGGGGTTCTCCACCTTCTGACAACTGATCACCTATCCACCGGATAGGTCATCAGTATATCATCGGTGCGGGTCCGACACCTGGACGCTGCACCGTTAAGCTGCTCCAGTGGCCTGCGGGCACCGGATGTTATGCCACACAATGCTATGTACGGAGCCGGTAGCAGTTGGCTCCTTACATAGCATAGCTGCCATGATGCATAACTGCAGGTCTGCCTCCTATTCACTTGAATAGGAGCAGAGTTGCAGTACTGCAGCTCGGCTGCAATTCCGTGGCCGGCGCCAACTGCATCCGGCATGTACGTCCGGTGCTCAAAGGCACCGGACCAGCTGATTAGTGCAGGGTCCGGGTGTCGGACCACCACAGATCATGTACTGATGACCTATCTGGTGAGTATGTCATTAGTTGTTAGAAGTTGGAAAACCCCTTTAATACCACAACCACTTCCACAGATTAATACAAATCACTGACATGATGGTTGATATGTTCCCCAAATTCTTATATAGTGCTAAAATTATCAATTGCTCCTTTTTTTTTTTAATACTGACTACTTTTTTTTCTTTCAACTTAAGGGTCCATATTTCTAGGGTTCAAGGAGCACACCATTGATTTCCTTCCTACATATAAGTTTGACATTGGCACAGACACCTATGATACATCAGCAAAGCAGAGAATTCCATCATATACGGTAAGATATCTTATTTCCAGGTCTACAGAGCTTGAGAGACAATAGAATCCATGGGCCAGAGCACCCATTATATAATGAATCCCCTCCCCCAATGTAATGAATTGTTATTTTTATAGCTGGAAGAGTAATTTCTTATGAACAAAGCTTTCAGTTAATTTTACTTTTATGTAGTGAGTTTGTCATCACAGTTTCCCAGTGTAATATGTCGTTGCCCAGTATGGGTCAAGGATACTTATTTAATGAAATCTGTGTGACCAAGTCAAACCTAAAATGCAATAAAGTCTCAATATTCTGCAATATAAATAAAGTAGGCCCAACATTTAGGTCTGTGTTGTTTTGCAGTTTAATAATCTATTATAATATGATTTCACTAATGATATTTGTTATTTTCATGACCTCTACAGGACAGGGTGTTGTTTAAAAGCCAATGTGAGGGAGATGTGCGAGTCCTGAGATACGACTCTTGCCCTGTTTTGAAGACCTCAGACCACCGACCTGTTTTTGGCATCTTTGAAGTAAAGATCAGGCCCGGTTCAGATGAGTAAGTCATGTTTTCCTCCATGTTGTTGGTATGATACTTTCAGTAGCCGTCATTACTACATGGTCCTTATAGCCAGAGCTCACACTTTGGGCAGGTGGCTGTACACCTTGGTGACAGTACTGGAGGATTATAGGATGTGAAACTAAGCAAAGTGTGGTTACCTGCTAACATTATCATATGTCTTACATAAATATATTTCTCATTCCAGCATCCCCTTGGCTGGTGGACGCTTTGATCGTAAAATCTATGTAACGGGCATTAGGAGGAAAGGACAAAAAAAGTAGCTGCATCTGTTCATGTCCTTACAGGTAAGAGCTTTGTAGTTGTCTATTATGTTTGCGGTGAAAATGTTCTTCCATCTCTTAGGTTTTCCTCTGTATCTGTAATTTATTTTATCAACTAATTTAACTAAAGTGTAAATAAGTATTTTCAATCTTAAAATTCCAACTCCTTGTATTTAGACACGTTTTCATTTCTGAATGAAGGTTGTGGGCTTTGGGGAACAACTTCCCCAACTGTAAGCATGTATGTAGTATAGTACAATGAGTTTCCTAAAGGAACCGGTCATCTGAATGGATGGAACAACTGGATTTTATGATGCATTAGCTTCTAAGCAAAAATGATGGA
The DNA here is from genome assembly GCF_050947455.1 of Rhinoderma darwinii. Taxonomy (NCBI): domain Eukaryota; kingdom Metazoa; phylum Chordata; class Amphibia; order Anura; family Rhinodermatidae; genus Rhinoderma; species Rhinoderma darwinii. The sequence continues at coordinate 358,924 of NW_027461678.1, read as the reverse complement.
TACAAGGAACATTGCTATTGATGGAAGACATTACTTGGCATCTTGCAGGACTCCTAAGGAACAGTTACAATCTCCGGGGCATAAAACATCGGAATATTAGAAAGTTCCGGTAACATGCTGAAGAGCACAGCTCTAGTATTCGGCACACAGACAAATATGATTCAAAACTTCTTTTGTTTTATTTGTATTGTATTCAAATGCCATGGGCGGAGTGCAACGTTTCGGTCCTAGAAGACCTTCGTCAGGCACTGGAACCCTGTTGGCGTGGATGTATCCTGCTGATGAGCACTGCTGTTCATATCGCGGCTTACCGCTCGTTTTTGGCGCGGTAAGCCGCGATATGAACAGCAGTGCTCATCAGCAGGATACATCCACGCCAACAGGGTTCCAGTGCCTGACGAAGGTCTTCTAGGACCGAAACGTTGCACTCCGCCCATGGCATTTGAATACAATACAAATAAAACAAAAGAAGTTTTGAATCATATTTGTCTGTGTGCCGAATACTTCTCTACATACGATTGGGTTGGGACCCTATTTGTGCACCTCCTATAGGTCTTGTGCACTCTGAACCAATACCGAGCACAGCTCTAGGTCAGACCCACTGCTTGCATCAACCATCTTCAAGGTTTGTAGTGTGACGCCAAGGATCAATTAAGAAATTTATTTACCTCAAATCACCTTAAAAAGTCTTCTAGATTTTGTGTCTGCTAAGAAACACACATTATAGAACATTAATAGCAAATATTTGTCTTGCAGCATAAACATCAATTCCGCAGTACATCTGGCGAGAATAGCGCTCCCTGTCACCGGAGGAGCCACCATCAATGCTGATAGAAAGGTAAGTTCCTCTGGATGTGTCCCCTCTCTATATTTATCAAGCAGCCTGAATGATCAATATTTAATAGGGTTGTGTGTTTCTCCCCCCAGAACAAGTCAGCAGATATCAACAGAACATCAACACCAATAACAACCAAGGGCAGAATCCGCCATCTTACAAGAATTCCAATGGCGAGACTTAACATTTCTACAACATCTGTCACAGAAGAGACATCAATGTGGTCACCAGGGCATCAATATCACCCAGAAGACCAGGTTCAGAACAGGACAATATGTCATCTCTTCTTGTGTCTGTCGAATCCAGATTTTCCACCCCTAACTGATACTACAGTATATACTGTGACATATTCCGTAGTTTTTGCTGGATCTTGTATTACCGTCATCTTTACCATTATATATTTTGATCCACAAAAACCTTAAATAAATCATTAACATCAATCCATAAGTGTGACTGGTAATTGTTATGTGCGCGGCTGCAACTTACACAATACAGAGTGTATGGAACGTGCCGCCATATGTACTGGATTATATACTTTAGGACAAAGAGTGCTAGGAGATGTAAAACATTGATATATTTGATAGTTGCTTAACCACTTAAGGACGCAGCCTAGTTCGGGACTTAGGGCTCAGAGCCCATTTTTCAAATCTGACATATTTAACTTTATGTGGTAATAATGTCGAAATGCTTAAACCTATCCAAGCGATTCTGAGAATGTTTTCTCGTGAGACATTGGGCTTTATGTTAGCTGTAAAATGTTGTTGATATGTTCAGTGTTTATTAATGAAAAATTGCAAAATTTAGAGAAAATGTAGAAAAAATAGAATTTTTCTAAAGTAAAAAATGCATCTGCTTGTAAAACAGATGGTTATACCAACCAAAATATTTACTAGTTCACATTTCCCATAATTCTACTTTAGATTGGCATGATTTTTTGAACATAAACAGCAATTTCTCATATTTTTAAGAAAATTTCAAAAGCCTTTTTTTTAAGGTACCTGTTCAGTTCTGAAGTGGCTTTGAGGCACCTATGTATTAGAAACACCCACAAAACTTCCCGTTTTAAAAACTAGACCCCTCAAAGTATTCAAAACAGCATTTAGAAAGTTTTTTTTAACCCTTTAGGAATTAAAGCAAAGTGGAGGTGAAATTTGCAAATTTCATTTTTCTTGCTGAATTTAATTTTATTCTATTTTTTTCTGTAACACAGAAGGTTTTACCAGAGAAACACTACTAAATATGTATTTTACAGATTCTGCCGTTTTTAGAAATGTCCCACATGTGGCTCTAGTGTGCTCTTGGACTAAAACACAAGCCCCAGAAGCAAAGAAGCACCTAGTGCATTTTGGGGCCTCATTTTTATTAGAATATATTTTAGGCAGCATGCCAGGTTTGAAGAGGTGTTTAGGTGCCAAAAAAGTAGGAATCCCTCAAAAGTGACCCCATTTTGGAAACTGCACCCCTCAAGGAATTCATTTATGGTTGTTGTTACCATTTTGACCCCACAGTTTTTTCACAGAGCGTCTTTGAATTGGGCTGTGAAATTAAAAAGATGAAATGTTTTCCAATAAGATGTCATTTTTGATCAAAATTTCTTATTTTCGCATGGAAAATGCCCCATTTTGTTGCCCAATTTGTCCTGAGTGCGGTAATATCCCATTTGTGGTGATAAACTGCCGTTTGGGCCCATGGGAGGTCTCAGAAGGAAAGAAGCGCTATGTGTTCTTTGGAGTCCAGATTTTGCTGGATTGGTTTTCGGGTGCCATGTCGAATTTGCAGAGCCCCAGAGGTATCAAAGCAATGGAAACCCACCAGAAGTGACCCCATTTTGGAAACTAAACCCCTCAAGGAATTCATTTATGGGTGTTGTGACCATTTAGACCCCACAGTTTATTCTCAGAATTTATTTGAAATGGGCTGTGAATTAAAAAAAATGTGTGATAAACTGGGCCCATGGGAGGGCTAAGAAGGAAAGGACCACCATTTGGCCTACTGGGGATTTTCTGGTACTAAGTCATGTATGCAGAAGCCCCTGAGGTACCAGTACAGTTGAAACCCCCGAGAAGTGACCCCGTTTTAAAAACTACACCCCTTAAGGCATTCATCTAGAGGTGTAGTGAGCATTTTGACCCCACAGGTATTGTTTAAAAGATAATGCGCAGCAGATAGTGCAGAGTGAGATTTGCAATTTTCTATACATATATGCCATTTCAGTGTCCGATATATTGTGCCCAGCATGCGCCACCGGAGACATACATCCCATAAACAGTAATGTGGGTTCTCACGGGTACAGCAATACCCTACATGTGGATGTTAACAGCTGCCTGGGCAGACAGCAGGGCCCAAAGTGTAAAGATGAGGGGGATAAGCTGTGCGGAGTGCATCATGGTAAGTAAAACTGGGGTAGATTGAAAATCAAGGGATGTATGATACATTTTAAAACACTTTCATACAGAGCCCTGGTTTTTCGGGACACGTGTCATATTGATATATTGTGTCTTACCCTATCCCCCTCTTATAGCATACTTTGCACTTCTTTTGACTTTTTCCCTTCTTGCCAGTTTGGGGAACTCCTCCTGGAAAGTATTGCCCTGGTACGATGTGTGTTGCCTTGCTTCCAGAAGTACTTGGTGCCCCCCTTCATGGTCCCTAAAGATTAGGTTCTTGATAACCACCTCTTGAAATTCCAGGAAAGTTCCCATCTGGCCTTTACATCGATGTAGTAGGTACGCATTAAACAATGCAATCTGAATGATGTGCACGGCCAGCTTCTTATACCACACCGCATGGCGCTGTAGGGCTTCAGGACTTGATCTGACAAGTCCACCCCTCCCATGCACCTATTGTAGTCCAGGATGCAGTCTGGTTTGGGGTTCTCTGTACTGGTACCTCGTACAGGTACATGGGCACTGGTATGGCCATGTATTGTTGTCAATACAACGACATCTCTCTTGTCCTTGTACTTAACACACAATATGTTGCTGCTAGAATGTGCCCTGCTTCCACCCCTTCTTGTTTGCCCAAGCAGTGTCTTAGGGAGGTGTAATGTCAGGATAGGGAGACAGACAGGTGAGCCTTAATCTATCCGCCACTCAGACCCTGCCTACTTTCACAGCCCGTCCTAGGCGACGGTGTACAAATGGGCGACGGTCCATATGCTCAATATGTGCACGACAGACAAACAAGACAAGGGTACACAAAAGCAAAGGGAAGTGGGGCAGTTGTCCACGGCAAAACCGTGAGCAACAGAGTAGTGGATGAGCCGAGTCAAACCAGGAGTGTACGTGTTAACAAATGCAGAGCAGGAGAATAGTCAGTCAAGCCAGGGTCAATATGAAGCAGAGGTCAATGGTAACAGCAGAAACAGCAGAGCCAGGAAACAAGAGAATCACAGGCAAAGGACAAGCATCAAATGAAGTTATAAGTAGACCAAGGGCGGGAGCTAGAACCGTCTGGCCAGGCTGCGATAGGCTCTCCCACTCCTCAGCCTACCAGCCTGAGTGGTAGCAGATCGAGTCACTCTAGCAGACCTAGACACAGATGCAGGCTTATTAACCACGGGCATTGACACAGAAGCTGTGTCAGGCAAATCCTTCACAGGAGGCCTCTCCGATTTCTTCTAGCAGTGCCGCATGCCACAGTACTTCTGGAAGCGAGGCACTTGAAGAGTAGGACGCTGGTATAAAAATTATCCAGTTAGAGGTGGTAAACCTGGTCCAGCAGTGGGTGCACCAAATCCCACCCAATTTTTGCGTTAACTCCCAGTAAGGGGGGGCATTCTAAGGGCTGAATACTGCTGTCCTTGTAAGTATATCCTGATGCACTCTCGCACAACTTATACATCTTCACGCCATACCTTGCCCTCTTACACGGCAGGTACTGGTGGAATTGAAGCCTCCCTTTAAAATGGACCAGGGACTCATCAATAGAAATACAATTCTCGGGGGTGTATGCTTTGGAAAACCGGGCACTAAAATGGTCTAATAGGGGTCTCCGTTTATACAAACGGTCAAAACTGGGGTCATCTCGGGGTGGGCGCTGCTCATTATCAGTATAATGTAAGAAGCGAAGTATTGCCTCATAACGCATCCTGGACACGGCCATACAGTACATTGGGGTGTGGTATAAGAAAAAGCCTCTTTTTTTTTTTTTTTAAGTTACCAGTTTAGTTCTGAAGTGGCTTTGGGGGGGCCCATATATTAGAAACCCCTATAAAACACCCCATTTTAGAAACTAGGCCCCTCAAAATATTCAAAACAGCATTCAGAAAGTTTATTAACCTTTTAGGTGTTTCACAAGAATTTAAAGCAAAGTAGAGGTGAAATTTACATATTTCAGTTTTTTTGTAAGAAAATTGTTTTTATTCCTTTTTTTTTTCTGTAAAACAGAAGGTTTTACCCCGAGAAACATTACTCAATACCTATTGCCCAGATTCTCCAGTTTTGAGAAATATCACAGATGTGGTCCTAGTGTGGTAATGGACTGAAGCACCGGCCTCCGAAGCAAAGAACCACCTAGAGGATTATGAGGCCTCCTTTTTATTAGGCACCATGTCCAGTTTGAAGAGGTCTTGTGGTGCCAAAACAGTGGAAACCCCCCAAAAGTGACACTATTTTGGAAACTAGACCCCTTGAGGAATTCATTGTAGTTTTCATGGGGTGCATGTGACTTTTTGATCAGTTTTTGCTCTATTTTTTTTTTTTTTTTTTTAAAACAATCCAATTTTATTGATACGAACACAGAAATGAAATAACACATTAACATTCACATTACAATTTTCCAACATCGTATACAATAGTGACAGCATATCAGGAAATCCCCAACTTCCCCCCTTTCCCCCCTCCCCGCACAGCCCCCCACTATATGTCCGCCGTTTGTTTCTAGTACCATTCCTGGTCAGAGCACATGTCTCTTATCAAGTTTCCCCACCACCCCTTCTTTACTCCAGACTCTATCACCTCCAGTTCCTCAGACGACTCTCGCCCTTAGTCTGCTCAGTTCAGGTGTCAGCACCTCAGGACAGGCCATCCATCTGCTCCATTGTTTCTCAAATTTTTTTTCCGTGCCCCTTTTAGAAAATATCTTATGCTCCATCAGGATATTATAGTTCAACATTCCTACAATTTCCCTCATCCTTGGTGGCTCCGCGTCCAGCCAGTGTTTAGCAATGCATTTCCTCGTTTGATATAATATCTTGGCAATTGCCAGGCTTGCCATTCTGTCACTCTCCAATTCTCCCACCGCTCCCAACAACATAACTTTAGGGTCTGCCGCCAATTCCCAACCATACACCTGCTTTATCAGGTCCAATAATTCCCCCCATAGGGTCCTCAGGGCCTCACATGACCAAAACATATGCAATATGTCCGCCTTCTCCTCCGTGCACCTACGACATTTAGCATCCGCTCTAATACCCATCTGTTTTAATACCCACGGGGTGCGGTACACTCTGTGTATCAGGAAGAGTTGTGATCTCCTTTGCGCCAGACTGAGCGATAAGTGACATGTGGACGCTAATATCTCCCACTCCTCCTCGGTCAATGGACCGACATCCTGTTCCCATTTCGCTTTTACCAGCACCATTGGGTTTCCCAAGTGTTTGGACAGTAAGCTCCTGTACACCATTGAGATCAGGCCTTTGGTCGTGTCAGCCCGTCCCACATACTCTAGGACCCCAAGAGCACAGACCGTCAGGTCCACCACATGCGCCTGCGCCAGTAGGGCATGATGGATCTGCAAATATTGGTAAAACATATTGTGCTCCAGTGGAAATAGGTCTTTCAACTGCTGAAATGATCTCAGCCCGTTATCATCATACAGGTGTTGTAATCGCCTAACCCCTGCCGATTCCCATTTTTGCATGCCCTCTAATTGGTATAATTCCCACAAGACCGGATTATGCCATAGGGGAGTATATTTGGTACACATTCCCACTCCCAGGATCTGTTTGCACTGCCACCATATTTTATGTATCAGGAGTAACGTTGGTTTAGCACTCGCCAATCTCTTAAAGGTATGCGCTTCCAGACCCTCTAGTGGGTTGAGTCCTCCCCCCAAATATGACAATAAACGTGCACTGGAGCCCCAGGTCTCTGTGTCCTCCCACCCCTTAAATTGTTGGCTCTGGGCAGCCAGGTAATATATCCAGGCATTTGGCAGCGCTACCCCCCCCCCCTTCGTCTTTAGGCAATTGCAATTTCTCCAATTTAATCCTTGGAACCCATTTTTTCCAGACCAGATCCCGAAAGAGATTGTGCAATCGTCTGAACCAGTGCTTAGGTATCCATACTGGGGAGTTATGAAGAATATATAAAACTTGAGGCATAAGGATCATCTTGATTAGATTAGTCCTCCGCAGAGCAGAGAGCGGGAGCCTGTTCCAGGCATCCACCTTATGTTTCACCTTGAGCAGCAGTGGTGAAACATTCAAAGACATATAGTCTTGGACCCTAGCCGTCACCTTAACCCCTAGGTACGTAAATTCAGAGACTATCGGAATCCGGGGTCCCACTCCAGTATCTACCATATTCACCGTGTCAAGTGGCATCAGAGCAGACTTGGTCCAGTTAATATTTAATCCTGAGAACTCCCCAAACCTTGTGATCGTATCCATTATTACCTTCAGTGTATTCTCAGTGTCCGTCATATATATTAAAATATCGTCTGCATATAGTGAAATTTTTTCCTCCATTTCCCCATATTGCAAGCCTCTTATATGCTCCTCCTGTCTTATGAGGCACGCCAGTGGCTCTACCGCCAAGGCGAATAGCAATGGTGACAGTGGGCACCCCTGGCGCGTACCCCGGGCCAGTGAAAATTTCTCGGACATTGCACTATTCACCCGTATGCGGGCTGTAGGGGCCACATACAACAACTGTACCCACTTCACGAAGTTAGGGCCGAATCCCATCTTTTCTATTACTCGCCATAGGTACCCCCATTCTACGCAGTCAAACGCTTTTGCGGCGTCTAACGTTAGCACCGCCCTTCCTCCTTGATCATCCGGTGTCGCCTGAAGTTTTAAAAACAGCCGCCTGAGGTTGACAGCCGTCGATTTGGAGGGCATGAACCCCGATTGGTCTTCATGCACAACATGCTTTACCACCCTGTTCAGCCGCAGCACCAATATCTTTGCCAAAATCTTGACATCCGATGTCAACAAGGATATTGGTCTGTAGGACTCCGGTAATTGACTGTCTTTCCCCTCTTTTGGGAGAACCACTATCGTAGCCTCATATAGGGAGTCTGGTATTTTACCTCTGTCAAAACTATCCTGCAAAGTACTCAAGTATTCTGGCGCTAGTTCCGTCCCATATTCCTTATAGATTTCCCCCGGTAACCCATCTGGACCCGGAGCTTTCTCATTTGCCATATCCCTTATCGCCTGTTCCAACTCCTCCAGTGAAATAGGTGCCTCCAAGCTTTCACAGTCCTCCCGGCCCAAGGTAGGCAAATTAATGTTTCCCAGGTACTCGTCCAATTGCTGTGTGTCGTAATGCACTTTGGATGTATATAGGTCAGTATAAAACCGCTGAAATATTTGCAAGATTTGCCACGTGTGTGTGTCTCCACCCTCCCCCCCTCCCCCCTAAGGCCATGAATGAAATTATTACTCCCATGCGGCTTTGCCATCCTAGCGAGTATTCTCCCCGCCGTTTCCCCTTCTTCATAATATTTCTGTTTAAGGAATAATCGTTTATTATCCACCATTGTTAGTTAGTTTAACAACGTCTGTGCCTCCACCCAATGTCTAAGTGTCTCCTCGGACCCCTCTTCTACATGTCTCCCTTCTGTTTCTGTCACCCGAACCTCTAAACTTTCTCCCAATTGCCTAGATTTAGTTTTAATTCGTTTAATATGTTGAATGAATACTCCCCTCAACCATGCTTTCATGGCATCCCATAACACCCCTCGCAGCACTGACTCAGTATTAAAATTTAAATATTCTTTAACCAGGTTCCGTATTTCCCCGCCATCCATCAATCTTAGCCAAAACGCATTCAGCTTCCAATTCCCGGGGTTCCTGGTATGCCTTACACCCACTTCCATCGTCACCGCCATCGGAGAGTGGTCTGACAACGCCCTCTGTAGGTATTCAATTTGCGCTATGTACGGCACTGCTGAAGCTGAGCATGCTACCAAGTCTATTCGCGAAAGTGACTGAAATGTGGATGATGCACACGAGTACTGCCTCACCCCTGGAAGTTTATCTCTCGGAATATCCCGCAGACCCAATTCCTCATTTAATCTTCCAAAGGCAGTCAGGTCTCCTCTTTGCCCCCCTCCTCCCCTATGAAACCTATCCAACCCTTCAGACATCACTGCATTAAAATCCCCCATCACGATTAGCGGTACCTCAGGCCACCTGGAGAGTTTCTCCGTAACTCGTTTCAGTACAGTGCTAGAATAAGGCGGAGGGATATACAGCACTACTAGAATACAGTTTTTGTTCTATTTTTAAGAGGCGTGGAGACTAAAAAGCAGCAATTCTTCTATTGTTTTTTATTCTATTTTTTTTACAGCGTTTACCGTGCGCTATAAACAACATATTCACTTTATTCAGCATGGCGATACGATTACGGCGATACCAAATGTTTATAGTTTTTTTTAATGTCTTATGGTGTTTGCACAATAAAATAATTTTTATTAAAAATCATTTACATTTATGTTGCCTTATTCTAGGAGCCATACAGTTTTTGTCTTTTTTTCCATCAGGAAAGCCGTGTGAGGACTTGTTTTTGCGTAACGAACGGTAGTTTAGATCAGTACCATTTTTAGGTACATGCGACTTTTTGATCTCTTTTTATTCCATTTTTTGAGAAGTGAAGTGACCAAAAAACTGTGATTCTGGTATGGTTTATTATTATTTTCTTTTACGGCGTTCACCGCGCGGGATAAATAACGAAATACTTTTGTAGTTCAGGCCGTTACGGATGCGGCGATATCAATTATGTATAGTTTATTTGTTTATTTATTTATTTTTATTAATAATAAAAGACTGATAAGGGAAAAAGGGGGATTTTTACTTTTGTTACTTTTAAAACTTTTATTTTCTTATTTTTACACAACTTTTTTTTAACTTTTTTTAACTTTATTACTTTGTCCCACTAGTGTACTTGAGGGCAGGAGGCCCTGATCCCTATTCTAATACACTGCACTATATGCGTAGTTCAGTGTATTACAGCTGTCAGCTACTCACTGACAGCAAGGATTCCATAAATGGCACAGCTGGATGCCATTGTTAGGCGTCCGGTTGCTATAGCCACCATCGCCGGCCGCTATCGTGTAGCGGGCCGATGATGGCAGCTTAACCCCTAAGAAGCCGCTATCGCTATTGCAAGCGGCTTCCAAGGGGCTAATCAGCGGGGACACAGCGATCAGTCTCCGCAGAAGGAGCTGCGGCGACTGTTGTACGAGTTAGCAGCTGTTACAGCTCCTGTATGTGTCGGGAAGATGGCCGAAATGGCCGTTCCTCCCGCGACATACTATTCCAGCGCTGAGCGCGAACGATGCACTTAGCACGAAGGAATAGTATGTCGCTGAGCGCGAAGGGGTTAAGCATCCGTTTCCTAAAATGTAATATTAGACTCCCTTTACAAGCGGAGACAATACGATTAAGCAAATATTTTCTTTACGTTTCCCAGTATATAATATGGTACAATAAATGGTGCCGTGAAAAAGTACAACTTGTACTTCAAAAAACAATCCCTCATACGTTTTTTTTGGACCAAAAAATAAAAACTTATGGCTTCTGGAAGTTGGGGAGGAAAGAGCGAAAATGAAAAACCAAAAATAACTGTAAAAGTCAGGGGTTAAATATGAGGTTATAGGTAACATAAGTAATAATTCATGGCGTGATATATTTAGTAAAGTCCAGTTCATCTCATTCCACTATTGGACAGGAATAGTTGGTACACTGAAACTTGTAGAATTTCTAATTCTCTTGATGTAGGGATAGGAATCTTGGACAATATGGGTGTAAGTATTAAAGGGGTTCTCTGCAAATAAACCTTGATCACTGTAAAATAAAAAATGTTATACAACTTTATAATATCCTTTGTGCTAAAATTTCTGTTTTAACCTTTGCTGTAATGGGATGAAAACACGGAGTGAAAACCCAAAGAAGCCAAATACTTCTCATGGATAGTAATATGCTACAATTGTATCCAGCCTAAGCAATAATCTGTAAACTAAACAGCATGGACTCTAAGGCCTCATGCACACGACTGTAATGGCTTTTATTCTACTCAAATACGCATCCCTATTCATCCAAAGTCATCTGCGACTCATTCGCATATAGGCACGCTGTCCACAAATACGTACCGTCATGCATCCTTAGTTCAGGTCTAATACACTGCACTATGTATGTAGTGTAGTGCAGTGTATTAGAATAGCGATCAGGCTTTCAAGTCCCCTAGTAGAAAAAAATATTTGAAAAAGTTATTAAAAATGTTGAATAAAAAAAAATTGTTTCAAGTTACATAAACAAAAAAACGCCTTTTTCCCCATAATAAAAGTTTTATTATAGGGAAAAATTTAAAACATTAAAAAAGTACACGTATTTGGTATCGCCGCTTCCTTAACGTTCCCAACTATAAAACGTTAACATTAGTTTTCCTGCATGGTGAACGCCATAAGTTTTTTTTATAGAAAACAATGCCAGAATCACAGATCACCTTGCCACCCAATTCACTGATTGTGACTAAAGAGTAAAATTTGTAAACTTTATTAATATCTCGTTAAAATCAGGGGTACAATCACCACCGTGACAAAAGCCCAATGTGCTCAAAAATTTCTTTGAAAATGATTTTATATTTTATTCACTGATTCTATTGTAAACCCTGCAAAATGAATATTTTCGTATGATATATGGTGTTAGAACGTTTAAACATTGGTGTAACTGTAAAGGATCTGTCAGGCACAACTTCTGTGTATACGCCCATGGGTAATCAGTCTGCACCTCGTTCTATGTCTCTGAGACTGACTCCATCTTCCACCACTCAGGATGGCAGGCTTAGGAGTGGGAGAGCCTATCACAGCCTGGCCAGACGGAGCTAGCTCCCACCCTCTGTCTATTTATACCTGCCTTTCCTGTTCCTCCTTTGCTTGTGATTCTTCTCGTGTGGTTTCCTGGCCTTGCTGCAGCTCCTAGCTATTTGACCTTGCTTCATACTGACCCCGGCTTACTGACTACTCTCCTGCTCTGCGTTTAATACCTCGTACATTCCTGGTTTGACTCGGCTCGTTCACCTCTCTTGTTGCTCACGGTGTTGCCGTGGGCAACTGCCCCATTTCCCTTTGCTTGTGTCCCCTTGTCTGTTTGTCTGTCGTGCACCTACTGAGCGTAGGGACCGTCGCCCGGTTGTACCCCGTCGCCTGGGGCGGGTCGTTGCAAGTAGGCAGGGACTGAGTGGTGGGTAGATTAGGGCTCACTGTCTGTTTCCCTACCCCCCTGCCATTACATAATCACAAGCCCATATACCTAGGCTACCCTGGTCCCTCACTCTATTATGGACCCCCTTGAGACCCTGGCTCAGCAAATGCAGGGTCTCTCCCTACAGGTCCAGGCCCTGGCTCAGAGGGTCAACCAGCGTGACGCTACCATGGTAGTGCCCCTCACCTCACCTCTTGAACCCCACCTCAAGTTGCCTGACCGGTTCTCAGGGGACCGGAGGACTTTTCTCTCCTTTCGGGAGAGTTGTAGGCTCTATTTTCACTTAAAGCCTCACTCCTCAGGTTCTGAGAGCCAGCGGGTGGGTATAATTATGTCCCGGCTCCAGGAAGGGCCCCAAGAGTGGGCCTTCTCCTTGGCTCCTGACGCCCCTGAACTTTCCTCCGTTGATCGTTTCTTTTCTGCTCTCGGACTCATTTATGACGAGACTGACAGGACTGCCTTTGCCGAGAGTCAGCTGGTGACCTTACGTCAGGGTAAGAGACCTGTTGAGGAGTATTGTTCTGACTTTAGGAAGTGGTGCGTAGCTTCTCGGTGGAATGACCCTGCCTTAAGGTGCCAGTTTAGGTTGGGTCTGTCGACCGCCCTGAAAGACCTGCTAGTTAACTATCCCTCTTCTGACTCCCTAGACCAGGTTATGGCTTTAGCGGTACGACTAGACCGACGTCTCAGGGAACGACAACTTGAACGTTTTTGTGTTTTCCCCTCTGACTCCCCCATGATGCCTCCCGAGGTTCCGTTGCTTCGCTCTTCCACGGAAGACTCGGAGGTACCTATGCAACTCGGGGCCTCTGTGTCCCCCCGACAACGTAGAGAGTTCCGCAGGAAGAATGGTCTCTGCTTCTATTGTGGGGATGACAAGCATCAAGTGAACAACTGTCTTAGGCGTAAGAATAAGCAGCCGGAAATACTTCCACGCCTAAGTGATCATCGGGGAGGTCACTTGGGCGCACAGGTATTTCCCGTAAATATGAAACGTAATAAAATCTTGCATCCCTTTCAGGTCTCTTTTGGTGGTAGGTCTGCTACCGGCAGTGCCTTCGTGGATTCAGGGTCTTCTGCTAATATCATGTCTGTGGAATTTGCTATGTCTCTAGCTATGCCTTTGATTGATTTGCCTAAACCTGTCCCGGTAGTGGGTATCGACTCCACTCCTCTTGCTAATGGTTATTTTACACAGCATACCCCTGTTTTTGAACTCCTTGTTGGCTCCATGCATTTGGAGCAGTGCTCTGTACTGTTGATGCAGGGATTATCGTCCGATTTGGTTTTAGGCTTTCCCTGGTTGCAGTTGCATAATCCCATGTTTGACTGGAATACTGGGGAGCTTACCAAATGGGGTAATGAATGCTTGACGTCATGTTTTTCTGTTAATTCTATTTCTCCCCCTGAGGAGGTGAACACGCTACCTGAGTTTGTTCAGGACTTCGCTGATGTTTTCTCTAAGGAGGCCTCTGAAGTGTTACCTCCTCATAGAGAATACGATTGCGCTATCGAGTTGGTACCAGGAGCTAAGCTCCCTAAGGGTAGGATATTTAATCTTTCTTGTCCCGAACGTGAAGCCATGAGAGAGTATATCCAGGAATGCCTGGCCAAGGGTTACATTCGCCCCTCTACTTCTCCGGTAGGTGCTGGCTTCTTCTTCATAGGGAAGAAGGATGGTGGTCTTAGGCCATGCATTCACTACCGTAACTTGAATAAGGTCACTGTAAGGAACCAGTATCCCCTTCCTTTGATTCCTGATCTCTTTAATCAGGTCCAGGGGGCCCAATGGTTCTCTAAGTTTGATCTACGGGGGGCGTATAACCTTATCCGCATCAAAGAGGGGGATGAGTGGAAGACTGCGTTCAACACGCCCGAAGGTCATTTCGAATACCTCGTCATGCCCTTTGGGTTGTGTAATGCTCCCGCGGTCTTCCAGAATTTCATAAATGAGATTTTAAGAGATTACCTGGGGGTATTTCTTGTAGTGTACCTTGATGACATACTGGTGTTTTCCAAGGACCTGTCCTCCCACATTGAGCATGTCAGGAAGGTGCTCCAGGTCCTTCGGGAAAACAAACTGTTTGCGAAAACCGAAAAATGTGTGTTTGGGGTCCAGGAGATAGCATTTTTGGGTCAAATCCTCACTCCTCATGAATTCCGCATGGACCCCGCCAAGGTCCAGGCTGTGGCGGAATGGGTCCAACCTGCCTCCCTGAAGGCGTTACAGTGTTTCTTGGGGTTCGCTAATTATTACAGAAGATTTATTGCTAACTTCTCGGTCATCGCTAAGCCTCTTACGGACCTCACTCGCAAAGGTGCTGATCTCCTCCACTGGCCTCCTGAGGCTGTCCAGGCTTTTGAGGTCCTTAAGAAGTGCTTTATCTCGGCCCCGGTGCTGGTTCAGCCCAACCAAATGGAGCCATTTATCGTGGAGGTTGACGCATCCGAGGTGGGAGTGGGGGCTGTCTTGTCCCAGGGTACCAGGTCCCTCACCCATCTCCGTCCCTGTGCCTACTTCTCCAGGAAGTTTTCTTCCACTGAGAGTAACTATGATATTGGCAACCGCGAACTCTTAGCCATTAAATGGGCATTTGAAGAGTGGCGCCACTTCCTGGAGGGGGCTAGGCACCAGGTAACGGTCCTTACCGACCACAAGAATCTGGTTTTCCTAGAATCTGCCCGGAGGCTAAATCCGAGACAAGCTCGATGGGCGCTATATTTTACCAGATTCAACTTTTTGGTTACCTATAGGGCTGGGTCTAAAAATATTAAGGCCGATGCACTGTCGCGTAGCGGAGGAAGATCCTGCTTGTATTTTGCCTCCTGGTATAATCATTTCTTCTATTGATTCTGATTTTGTCTCTGAAATTGCGGCTGATCAAGGTTCAGCTCCCGGGAACCTTCCTGAGGACAAGCTGTTTGTTCCCCTGCAATTCCGGCTAAGGGTACTTAGGGAAAATCATGACTCCGCACTATCTGGTCATCCAGGCGTCCTGGGTACCAAACACCTCATTGCCAGAAACTATTGGTGGCCTGGGTTACCTAAAGATGTTAAGGCCTACGTCGCCGCTTGTGAGGTTTGTGCTAGGTCCAAGGCTCCCAGGTCCCGACCAGCGGGTTTACTACGTTCTTTGCCAATTCCCCAGAGACCTTGGACCCATATCTCCATGGATTTTATCACCGATTTGCCTCCGTCTCAAGGCAAGTCGGTGGTGTGGGTTGTAGTAGACCGCTTCAGTAAGATGTGCCACTTTGTGCCCCTCAAGAAACTACCCAATGCCAAGACGTTAGCTACCTTGTTTGTCAAACACATCCTGCGTCTCCATGGGGTCCCTGTCAATATTGTTTCGGACAGAGGGGTAAAATTTGCTTCATTGTTTTGGAGAGCCTTCTGTAAAAAGTTGGAGATTGATCTGTCCTTCTCCTCTGCCTTCCATCCTGAAACTAATGGCCAAACCGAGAGGACTAATCAATCTCTAGAACAATATTTAAGGTGTTTTATCTCTGACTGTCAATATGATTGGGTGTCATTCATTCCCCTCGCCGAATTTTCCCTTAATAACCGGGTCAGTAACTCGTCAGGGGTCTCCCCCTTTTTCTGTAATTTTGGGTTTAATCCACGGTTCTCCTCCATTTCACCTGGTAGTTCCAACAATCCCGAGGTAGAGGTCGTTCATCGGGAACTGTGCACAGTCTGGGCCCAGGTTCAGAAGAACCTAGAGGGGTCCCAGAGCGTACAAAAAACTCAGGCTAAAAGAAGACGTTCTGCTAATCCCTTGTTTATGGTCGGGGATCTGGTGTGGTTATCGTCTAGGAACTTGCGCCTTAAGGTCCCGTCCAAGAAGTTTGCTCCCCGGTTTATAGGGCCGTATAAGGTCATTGAAGTCCTCAATCCTGTGTCCTTCCGACTGGAGTTGCCCCCATATTTTCGAATACACGACGTGTTTCATGCCTCCCTCCTTAAACGCTGCTCCCCGTCCTTGGCTCCCTCGAGGAAACCTCCTGTTCCCGTTCTCACCCCTGAGGGGGTGTAATTCGAGGTGCCCAAGATTGTGGACAGCAAGATGGTCCAATGCTCCCTCCAGTACCTGGTCCATTGGAGAGGATACGGGCCTGAGGAGAGGACTTGGGTACCTGCCCGGGATGGTCACGCTGGGGTATTGGTCAGGAAGTTCCACCTTCGTTTCCCCAATAAACCAGGTCCGCTTAGAAAGGGTCCGGTGGCCCCTCATAAAAGGGGGGGTACTGTAAAGGATCTGCCAGGCACAACTTCTGTGTATACGCCCATAGGTAATCAGTCTGCACCTGAGTCTATGTCTCTGAGACTGACTCCATCTTCCACCACTCAGGATCGCAGGCTTAGGAGTGGGAGAGCCTATCGCAGCCTGGCCAGACGGAGCTAGCTCCCGCCCTCTGTCTATTTATATCCTGCCTTTCCTGTTCCTCCTTTGCTTGCGATTCTTCTCGTGTGGTTTCCTGGCCCTGCTACAGCTTCTAACTATTTGACCCTGCTCCATACTGACCCTGGCTTACTGACTACTCTCCTGCTCTGCGTTTTGTACCTCGTACACTCCTGGTTTGACTCGGCTCGTTCACCAATCTTGTTGCTCACGGTGTTTCCGTGGGCAACTGCCCCATTTCCCTTAGCTTTGTGTACCCTTGTCTGTTTGTCTCGTGCACTTACTGAGCGTAGGGACTGTCGCCCAGTTGTACCCCGTCGCCTAGGGCGGGTCGTTGCAAGTAGGCAGGGACAGAGTGGCGGGTAGATTAGGGCTCACTTGTCCGTTTCCCTTCCCCCATCATTACAGCTTGGTTCTGATGCTGTAATTACTTAGGATATATTTATAATAACAAAATTGCAGGGCAGATGGAATTGTTTTGAATTTATTGTATATTTAATGGGAACCTGTCAGGTAGTTTTACCCCCTTAAACCGCCGCCATGATGTAATACATGACCTGTCAATATTTCCAAACATTCCCCCGTATGTTTTTTTCAGATGCAGCAAAATCCATAAACTTTTAAAACGACACACATTATATGCTAATTACCCATTAAAGGGTCATGTGGTGGTGCCGCTATCTTGAAAAATCACGTAGTCCTGCCTCCAAACCCATATTTCCATGCTTGATTGACATCCCTCTAGCTGTTACACATCACTACCAGTCTCTTCCAACTTTCTCTTATGAGCCATTGCCTTGTACTCCTTGGGCACGCACTGTGCAGCGATGTGTACTCTGCCCAGCTGCACCGCACATGCCAGAACAAGGCAACGGCGGATCTATAAGAGTTGGAGGAGGCTGCTAGTGATGTAGAACAGCCAGGAGGATGTGAATCAAAATCTGGGAAGCGCCATTTCAATTTTCACCTCAGGCAGCAGAAAAGCTAGAATTGGCCCTGGGGGAGGGACAGCATTTGCAGGGCGGGATAGGGCTAGCAGGCATGTGTCACGATAGGCACATCTGCTAGTGGTAGAAGTTAGAACACGCCTCTTAGACGATGCAGGCACCCCCAGAGAGGAACAGGAAAGCAGGGTGGTGGTCATGCGATGTGGTTAGTGTGGTACTCGACTCCTAACTTTAAACTGATCAGCCGACGCTAGGGAGGGATTAATTATACACCAAGGGGGGGTCCATCTAACTTACTGCTGAGGACTCTATGGGGGATAATAATTTCCCCCCTTAGAGCACTCAACAGTCAGACGCTGAACCCCCCTACTGTATAATAAATAATAATAATACTGAGGACTCTATGGGGGATGGGGGGATTATTCCCCCCTTCATAGTGTCCTCTGCAGTCACTTATATGGTTAAACCCCCTATTCAGAATAATCCCCCTCTTCCCACAGACGTCAGAGTCAGACACTCAGACCCCCCTATAGAGCCCCAAGCAGACAGTCAGACAATCTGACCTCCCCTTGAAATATAATCCCCCCCATACAGCCCTCAGTAGTTATTTTACTACAAGGGGACGGCTGTCTGACTACTTAAAAGGGTTTTTTCATGAGGGACATTTATGACATATCCACAGCATATGTCCTAAATCCTAAATGTCAGATAGATGCGGGTCCCACCTCTGGGACTTGCACCTATCTCTAGAACGGGGCCCCCTAAACCCCGTGCTACATCTTTCTGCTCTCGCTGCCTCCCGGCCACTTTCTTACTTCATGGTCGGGAGTTACGAAACCCTAAATTAATAGGTGAGTAAATAATGCTTCTTTTATTACATAGGTCAGATAATGGGTACGTGAAGAATTTGGAGAATAATATAGCGAGCTATGGTAAATTTACTAGATAAGACTTTTGAACATAACAACACAAGTATTGTTAAGTTCAAATAAAGGCCTCCTCCTCCCCTTCAGCCTTGCCTCTCCATCTCCAAAATTAGTGTCTTTACCAATATATCTTTTGTGTCACTTATTGTAAATAGCAGCAAATAGTAAAGTTCCCATAGTCTAGGACCACATCATCTAGAAAACAAGTCAGTCCAGAATTCTTAAATAAATAATTTTGAAACCCCTGTTGAAATCACATACTACTCTGTCTGGTACACAGAAGTAGAGACTGGTGGCAAATTTACCAACACCAAGTTCCCGTAGAGTCACTGGTTTCAAACACTAAAAAAAAGCTAGTGAACACCATCATGTAAAATCAACTCAGATGACTTCCTAACCAGCAAATGGTGTCATACCACGACACCTACACAGAATTTTGAAAAAAGCAGACCTCTATACTCCCAATACCTTCCCAAGGTTATTGGTCTCTGGCATTTCCCTAAAACAAACATGATACCATCTCAGACCACACAAATGCACCTCGAGAGAGGAGCAATAACATAAGCATTACATCTCTCTTTATTGTCCTGACCAAATCCAGCTAAGGGGACCTGCCCTAAGTCATTCCACTTCACATGCAGCACCAATATCCAAGAAGGGCATAATAATTGAACAAAACAAACCACTTCTGACCAGACATCTCTATTGGAAATTAGGTGAAAATAATGGAAATGACACAGTGACATGATAGCAATCTCATAATATTACCATTTTGACCATCATGATTTGAGGTACATCTAACTTCAATGTAACAGAATAACGTAAAGAAAATCTATAAAAAAAAATCTAATCACAGAAGAATTAGTTCACCCAGTAGTGTACAATCTAACTGTTTTATAGCTTTACAGATATAAAATGTATTGCTTCTTTAGTAACACACATGATAGCTACTCATTGGAAAACGTACAAGGCCTGGATATCCTAAATCTACAAAATTTATTTTCACACATAAGCTCTACTAATCTTCTTCAGTCCGGCTCCTTTATCTCTAAACCTATTGAACCACTAGAGGCATTGGCTTTAAAGAGACTCTGTCACCACATTATAAGTGCCCTATCTCCTACATAAGGAGATGGGCGCTGTAATGTAGGTGACAGCAGTGCTTTTTATTTAAAAAAACGATCTTTTTTCACAAAGTTAGGAGCGATTTAAGTTTATGCTAATGAGCTTTCTTAATGCCCAAGAGGGCGTACTTTTACTTTTGACCAAGTGGGTGTTGTACAGAGGAGTGCATGACGCTGACCAATCGGCATCATGCACTCCTCTCCATTCATTTACACTGCACTAGCTATATAGATATATCGCTATGTGCAGCCTCATACACAAACCCTAACATTACTACAGTGTCCTGATAATGAATACACATGAAATTCAGCCTGGACATCATGTGTACTCAGAATCCTGACACTTCTGAATCTTTTTTTGTGAGATTCCAGCAACGGATACGAAATCTCGAGAGATCACGGAGCTAAACGAGATTTGGTTTCACTTGCCGGAATCTCACAAAAAAAGAGTCAGAAGTGTCAGGATTCTGAGTACAAATGACGTCCAGGCTGGATTTCATGTGTATTCATTATCAGGACACTGTAGTAATGTTAGGGTTTGTGTATGAGGCTGCACATAGCGATATATCTATATCGCTAGTGCAGTGTAAATTAATGGAGAGGAGTGCATGATGCTGATTGGTCAGCGTCATGCACTCCTCTGTACAACGCCCACTTGGTCGAAAGTAAAAGTACGCCCACTTGGGCATTAAGAAAGCTCGTTAGCATAAACTTAAATCGCTCCTAACTTTGTGAAAAAAGATTGTTTTTTTTAAATAAAAAGCATTACTGTCACCTACATTACAGCGCCCATCTCCTTATGTAGGAGATAGGGCACTTATAATGTGGTGACAGAGTCTCTTTAAGCACAATATACATATGTGTCTCTAACCATTTATAAAACAGCTCTTGGAATATTAGGTGAATAAATAATGCTACTTCTATTATATTGGTCAGATAGTCGGTACGTAAAAAATTTGGGCAAAGAGATAGCGAGCTATGGGAAATTTACTAAATAAGACTTTTGAACATAACAACACAAGAATTGTCATCTTCAAATAAAGGCCTCCTCCTCCCCTTCAGCCTTGCCTCTCCATCTCCAAAATTGGTGTCTTTACCAATCCTTTGCGTTACTTATTATAAAAAGCAGCAAACAGTAAAGTTCCCATAGCCTAGGACCTTGTCATCCAGTAAACCAGTCAGTCCAGAATTCTTAAAAAAATAGTTTCAAATCAGATATCACATACTACTCTGGTACAAATAAGTAGAGACTGGTGGCAAATTTACTAAAACCAAGTCCCTATGGAGTCACTGGTTTCAAAGACTAAAATAACATAGTGAAGACCATCATGTAAAATAAACTCATATGACTTCTTAACAAGCAAATGGTGCCATACCACGACACCTACATGGAATTTTGAAAAAAACATGTCTCTATTCCCAATACCTTCTGTTACGTCTATGGCCGGGGGTCGTCGTTCTGACTTACCCCTTGACGATCCCTGCCAAGGACGTCTCTCTTCTCTGCGTTCGCTCCCTCCAGTGAGACGCCGGCACTCTCTTCCTGGTCCTCAGACTGTGTCCCGCAGGGAGCGCGCGTTCGCGCGTGCACGGCCTTAAAGGGCCAGTACGCGTCCAGCTGTCTAAGATCAATTATCAGCCCAAATGGCTGCTGCACTATAATAAGGGGCCCTGCCCACTGGTTCCTTGCCTGAGCGTTGTTGTATACCCTAGTTTGTCTTGCTAAAGTTCTCCCAGTGTCTTCCAGTTCCCAGTGTTACCCGTTCCTGCTGCCTGTACCCTGTATCCCAAGCTATCGTTACCTGCTGTGAAAGTCAAGTCGTGTCTTCCCGCTGCATCCGCGGCATCACCTGCTGTGAAAGTCAAGTCATGTCTTCCCGCTGCATCCGTGGCGTCACCTGCTGTGAAAGTCAAGTCTTGTCTTCCCGCTGCATCCGCGGCGTCACCTGCTGTGAAAGTCAAGTCGTGCTCCTGCCACTGTCTACATTGCCTCAGGTACCCATTCAGAACTATAGACATTGTTTTGTACCTTGTTGGCCAGCTGCTACCCCGCTACGCGGTACAGCCCAGTGGGTCCACACCCCGCGCCGTGACACCTTCCAAGTTTATTGGTCTTGCATTTCTCCAAAACAAACATGAAACCATCTCAGACCACACAATTGTACCTTGAGAGAGAAGCAATAACATAAGCATTACATCTCTCTTTATTGCCCTGACCAAATCCAGCTAAAGGGACCTACCCTAAATTATTCCACTACACATGCAGCACCAATATCCAAGAAGGGCCCAATAACTGAACCAAACAAACCACTTCTGACCGGACACTGTCCTCACTCTGACACTTAGTCCGCACTGAGCGACTGCTTTATAGCAACGTGTCAATCAGTCCTCTCACTGTCAGTGAACATTGGCGAAATTTTAAAAGTGTGTATGTTTTCCTTTCATTGTCCTTTTAGGAATAATTAATAAAAGTTATATTTTAGCCTACACTAATGCAGCTAGCCGTAAAATAGGGCTTTTGTTTGCTTTAATAGCAAATATGTTTACAATTTTGTGGTAATACCCAAGAAGGGCCCAATAACTGAACCAAACAAACCTGTTCTGACCAGACACCTCCTTTGGAAATTAGGTGAAAAAAATGGAAGTTACACAGTGACGTGATAGCAATTTCATCATATTACTAATGTGACCATCATGATTTGAGGTACATCTAACTTCAACGTAACAGAATAACATATACAAATATAATTTAAAAAATCTGAAATATGTGCAAGTTTAAAACAAAATTGAAAACTATACAAAAAAATCTCAACTTTTTTACAGTACACAGGAAAATGCAGATGAATTAATTTAGCCAGAAGAGTACACCCCTTTACAATCTAACTTTTTTTTACAGCTCTACAGATACAAAATGTATTGATTCTTTAGTAACACACATGATAGCTACACATTGGAAAACAAACAAGGCCTGGATATCCTAAATCTACACAATTTATCATCACACAAAAGCTCTCAAAATCTGCTTCATTCCTGGTTCATTATCTGTAAACCTATGACACCACTACAGGCATTGTCTTTAAGCACAATATACATATGTGCCTCTAACCATTTGTAAAACAGCTCTTGGAATATTAGCTGAGAAAATAATGGTACTTCTATTATATTGGACAGATAGTGGGTACGTAAAAAATATGGACAAAGAGATAGCGAGCTATGGGAAATTTACTAGGTAAGACTTTTGAACATAAAAACACAATTATTGTTATGTTCAAATAAAGGCCTCCTCCTCCCCTTCAGCCTTTCCTATCCATCTCCAAAATTGGTGTCTTTACCAATCTTTTGTGTCACTTATTGTAAATAGCAGCAAATATTAAAGTTCCTATAGCCTAGGACCTCATCATCCAGAAATCCAGTCAGTACAGAATTCTTAAAAAAATCGTTTCAAACCCCTGGCTATCAGATATCACACACTACTCTGGTACACAGAAGTAGAGACTGGTAACAAATTTACCAAAACCAAGTACCTGTGGAGTCACTGGTTTCAAAGACTAAACAAACACAGTGAACACCATCACTAAAATCAAATCAGATGACTTACTAACGAGCAAATGGTGCCATACTATGACACCTACACAGAATTTTGAAAAAAGCAGACCTCTTTATTCCCAATACCTTACAAGGTTATTGGTCTGTGGCATTTCTCCAAAACAAACCTGATACCATCTCAGACCACACAATTTTACAGAGAGAGAGAGAGTGAGAGAGAGAGAGAGAGAGAGAGAGAGAGAGAGAGAGAGAGAGGAGCAATAACATAAGCATTACATCTCTCTTTATTGCCCTGAACAAATCCAGCTAAAGGGACCTGCCATAAGTTATTCCACTACACAAGAAGTACCAATATCCAAGGAGTGCCCAGCAACTGAACCAAACAAACCACTTCTGACCAGACATCTCCATTGGAAATTAGATGAACATAATGGAAATGACACAGTGATATGATAGCAATCTCACCATATTACCAATGTAACTATAATGATTTGAGGTACATCTAACTTCAACATAACAGAATAACTTATAAAAATATAGTAAAATAATCTAGATAAAATCTCCATGATTATATACAACCAATCAAAACCAAATGAGAGGACAACATTAACATAAAATGTGTGCAAGTATAAAACAAAATTGAAAACTATACCAAAAAATCCCTACTTTTTTACAGTAAACAGGAAAATGCAGAAGAATTAATTCAGCCAGAAGTGTACACCCCTTTACAATATAACTTTTTATAGCTCTACAGATACAAAATGTATTGATTCTTTAGTAACACACATGATAGCTACACATTATAAAACTTACAAGGCCTGGATAACCTAAATCTACACAATTGATCATCACACAAAAGCTCTCCCAATCTGCTTCAGTCCGGGCTCTGTATGTCTAAATCTATGGCACCACTACAGGCCAATGCTTTAAGCACAATATACATATGAGTTTCCAAACATTTGTAAAACAGCTCTTGGAATATTAGCTGAGTAAATAATGCTTCTTCTATTATATTGGTCAGATAGTGGGTACGTGAAGAATGTGGACAAAAAGATAGCGAGCTACGGGATATTTACTAGATAAGACTTTTGAACATAACAACACAACTATTGTTATGTTCAAATAAAGGCCTCCTCCTCCCCTTCAGCCTTGCCTCTCCATCTCTAAAATTGGTGTATTTTCCAATCCTCTGGGTCACTTATTGTAAACAGCAGCAAACAGTGTCACGTTGGGTGCGTGGACCCACTGAGCCGTACCGCATTGATGGAATAGCAGCTAGCCAACAGGATACCAAGTCAAAGTCTATAGTTCGGATAGGTGTACCTGTGGTAACTTCAGACAGTAGCGAAGATTGGCTCGGATGGGACATTGGTAGTTGGCCCTTTAAGACCGGGCACGAGCTTGCGCGCACACCCTATGGGACACAGCAGAGTGAAGCAGAAGTGAGTGCTGGTGTCTCGCTAGTAGGAGATGCGGGCCAGAGCTCACTGATCCATGGCTGCGGCCATCAGGAAGTGAGTAATCCTGACGGTCCGTGGCCATGGGTGTTACAAAACGTGGGTTTTACAAACATGGGTGTAAATTTCCCATAGCCTAGGACCTCATTATTCAGGAAACCAGTCAGTCCAGAATTCTTAAAAAAATGATGGCCACGACCGCAGACCTCTCTTCTCCTGCCAAAGTCTCCCTCCCCGGAGACGCCAGCACATGCATTTGCCCTGCCCTGCAGATCAACCTGGACTTTTAAAAGGGCCCTTCTCTTTCATTCCTTGCCTGAGCGTTGTTGTGTATTCCCATGTTAGTCTTAGCAAGTGGTCCCTTAGTCGTATCCTATTACCAGTGTTTCCGTGCCCTGCTACCTGTATCCTGTATCCCATGCTGTGTTTGCTCCTGAGCCTTATTTAGTGTTGGAGTCGTGTTGTGCCACCTGTCACGCCTGCTGTCATACACCATGTATGGTGTCATCTGCCACACTTGATATCATTCGCCACATGTGGCGTCATCTACCTTCAACTTCCATCTGTGCCTACTGTCTGGACTATTTCAGGTAAACTTGTGCTGGGACTTTGTATAGACTGTTGTTTGGCCAGCTTCTACTCTGCTACGGCGGTGCGGCCTAGTGAGTCCACATACCCACATATCGTGGCAGTACACTCAGGCTATGGACCCCACTGGTCAACCGTATAGCATGACGACGTCACAAGTCATGCAGGCAGACATGCGAGACCTCCGGTCATGACAGGATCAAACCATTTAGGCGGTAAATGCCATTTCACATCGGTTGGATGCGCAAGCTGCAGTCTTCACAGCAACTGCTTCTATTGCTCCTGCTGTTCCTCTTGCTATGCCTCATGTCAGTACCAGTGTTTATCCCTTATTCTCTCTGCCACTAGCTCCTTGCTATGACAGAGACCCGAGGACCTGCAGGGGATTTCTGAACCAATGCCAGATCCAATTCAGACTGCATGCAAGACCTTTGCTTCTGATGATTCAAGGATCGCCTTCATAATCTCTCTCCTTACTGGCAAGGCCCTGGTATGGGCGAAACCCATTTGGGAATGTCAGGGACCAGAGACCCATGACTTACAGTGTTTCTTACAGACTTTTCATACAGTATTTGAGGAACCTGGGAGAGTCTCTTCTGCAGCTGCATCTCTGCTGACCCTTCGCCAGGGAGACATCTCCGTGGGTGAGTACTCCATTCAGTTCCGTACCCTGGCTGCAGAACTAACCTGCAACAACTAGGCCTTGCTGGCTAACATTTTGGCAGGGACATTCTTCAGGCCACCTGGATTGACATGAGGATCCAGTAACGGTCCCAAGAGGTTGGCCGGGAAATAAAATCCCCTCTGTTGGCTCCTACTTTCCAGCAACCCCTGCTGCCCTCATCCGTTGTTCCACCAGAGGAGCCTATGCAAGTGGACCTCCTCAAATTGTCAGTCCAGGAGAGACAACACGGACACACTTCGAGACTCTGTCTGTATTTCGGCCTCGGGGGCCATTATGTGCATTTGTGTCCCCAGAAGCCAAAAAACTCCAGTGCCTAGAATTGGTTGGAGAGACAACTGTAGGCGGAATGGCGCTAAATGAATAAAAATTGCTCCCAAACTGTCCATTCCCGTAACCATAGTGTCCGGCGAGAAGACGCACCGGGTCTCTGCCTACCTGGACTCAGGGTCCGTGGCAAACTTTATTCAACAAGACCTAGTGTATCATCTCCTGTTACCCACAATCCCTTTGGAGATGTCTCTGGCTGTTGCCTCAGTGAAAGGACTTCCTCTGCCTGATACGATCGTGTCTGAGACCAAGCCACTGAAGCTCCAAGTTGGAGCCGTTTATACTGAACTGATTCAATTTCTTGTCTTGCCTAAAGCCGTCAATCCTATTTTGCTGGATCTGCCTTGGCTCCGGTTGCATGCCCCAGCCCTGGACTGGAATTCCGGAGAAGTTCTCTAATGGGGCTCCAAATGTCTCCACCGCTGCCTGTTACAGATTCACCCTGTCCAGCCTCCTCTGTCTCATTCATTAGCAGCATTACCTCCTCATTTTGCTTAGTTTGCAGATGTCTTCAGCAAGAAGGAAGCTGAGATGCTTCCCCCAAATCAGTCTTACGACTGTCCGATTGAACTGGTCCCAGATGCTTCACCTTCCCGTGGATGGGTATACCCTCTCTCCTTGCCGGAGACCCAGTCCATGTCAGCCTTTGTCAAGGAGAATCTGGAGAGGGGCTTCATAGGAGAATCCTTCTCCCCGGCCGGGGCTGGGTTCTTCTTCGTTAAAAATAAAGACGGATCTCTTCGACCCTGCATTGACTACCGTAGTCTCAACCAGTTCACGGTCAAGAATAAATACCCATTGCCACTGATCGCCTCCTCTTACCTGCTGCTGGCCGTGACCACAGACCTCTCTCCTCCTGCCGACGTCTCCCTCCCCAGAGACACCAGCACATGCATCCGCTCTGACCTGCAGTGACTACTAGGGTGCGCGCTCTCGTTCCCGACTTTAAAGGGCCAGCGTGCGCACATGTAATTAATTATCCCCAGATCACCCTAGATTTTAAAAAGGGCCTTGCCCTTTCACTCCTTGCCTGAGCATTGCTGTGTATTCCCATGTTAATTTTAACAAATGGTCCCTTAGTCGTATCCTGTTCCCAGTCTTCCGGTGCCCTGCTACCTGTATCCTTTTGTTCTTGAGCCTTATTTAGTGTTGGAGTTGTGTTGTGCCACCTGTCAAGTCTGGTGTCATCTGCCATGCCTGATATCATCCTCCATGTGTGGCGTGATCTACCTTCAAGTTTGATCTGTGCCTAAGTATCTGCTACTTTCTGGACTATTTTAGGTAATCTTGTGCTAGGACTTTGTATAGACTGTTGTTTGGCCAGCTGCTACTCCACTACTGCAGTGCGGCCTAGTGGGAACACATACCCACAAATTGTGACAACTATCACGTAAATTCAAATCATATGACTTCCTAAATAGCAAAAGGTGTCATGCCACGAAAACTACATGCAATTTTGAAAAAAGCAGACATCTCTATTCCCAATACGTTCCAAGGTTATTGGTCTTGGACATTTCTCTGGCAAATTTCTATGATTATACACAACTAATCACAATCAAATGAGAGGTCAACATTAACATGAAATGTGTGCAAGTTTAAAACAAAATTGAAAACTATACCAAAAATCTCAACTTTTTTACAGTAAATAGGAAAATGCAGATGAATTAATTAAGCCAGAAGAGTACACCCCTTTCTAACCCCAATCTAACTTTTTTTTTATACTTCAAAAGCAGAGGGGTTGGATCCAGCGCTGCAGGTACGATGTCTATTAAAACGGGAGTCTGTTCCCAAGTTTTATTGTATCTTAATTAAAATCGTAGCAAGTAAGCTACGTATAGTGGTTGAAGTGACAAGTGGGTATTGTCCAAATCCAGAGGGAAAAAGAAGTATAGGCGGTAGCCTACGCGTTTCTGACCTTCTCCAGGTCCTTAGTCATGGCTTATGGTAAGTCTGACTATGCAGTCTTCACTTTATATAACCAGTCTGTCTTGTATGTAATTAGTTGATTGCGGTTCAAGGCCAAAAAAAAAAACAGGGAGGAGTCCCGTGGAACGCAATCTTCCATTCTAACATCCAGAAAAAGTGTCCAAGTTCCGTTGGATAAGGTATGGATAAGGTGTTATTTTCTATGCGTAAAAATACTATGTCAGAAAAAACGATCTGTGTACTAGGTAATATCTGATATTTCTTATTTTCCTCTTTTTAAAATTTCAACAGAAATGAAAAGAAGCTCGACAATTTTCATTAGATCGCTGTTCCTCTTTGGTAACTATGTTTTTTTTTATAGCTCTACAGATACAAAATGTATTGATTCTTTAGTAACAAACATGATAGCTACACAATGGAAAACAAACAAGGCCTGGATATGCTAAATCTACACAATTTATCATCACACAAAAGCTCTACAAATCTGCTTCAGTCCGGGTTCTTTATCTATAAACCTATGGCACCACTACAGGCATTGGCTTTAAGCCCAATATACATATGAGTCTCTAACCATTTGTAAAAATGCTCTTGGAATATTAGCTGAGTAAATAATAATTATTTTATTATATTGGTCAGATAGTGGGTACATAAAGAATTTGGGCAAAGAGATAGTGAGCTATGGGAAATTTACTAGATAAGACTTTTGAACATTAAAACCCAATTATTGTTATGTTCAAATCAAGGCCTCCTCCTCCCCTTCAGCCTTGCCTCTCCATCTCCAAAATTTGTGTCTTTACCAATTCTTTGCGTTACTTATTATAAAAATCAGGAGACAGTAAAGTTCCCATAGCCTAAGACCTCATCATCCAGGAAACCAGTCAGTCCAGAATTCTTAAAAAAATAGTTTAAAATCCCTGCCTATGAGATATCACATACTACTCTGGGACAAATAAGTAGAGACTGGTGGCAAATTTAATCAAAAAACAAGTCCCTATGGAGTCACTGGCTTCAAAGACTAAAATAACATAATGAACACCATCATGTAAAATAAACTCATATGACTTCTTAACAAGCAAATGGTGCCATACCACGACACCTACATGGAATTTTGACAAAAAAAATATGTCTCTATTCCCAATACCTTCCTATATAAAACTTACTAGATAAGACTTTTGAACATAACATAAGAATTGTTATCTTCAAATAAAGGCCTCCTCCTCCCCTTCAGCCTTGCCTCTCCATCTCCAAAATTGGTGTCTTTACCAATCTTTTGTGTCACTTATTGTAAATAGCAGCAAATACTAAAGTTCCTATAGCCTAGGACCTCATAATCCGGAAATCCAGTCAGTACAGAATTCTTAAAAAAATAGTTTCAAACCCCTGGCTATCAGATATCACATGCTACTCTGGTACACAGAAGTAGAGACTGGTGACAAATTTATCAAAACCAAGTCCCTGTGGAGTCACTGGTTTCAAAGACTAAAAAAACACAGTGAACACCATCACTAAAATCAAATCAGATGACTTCCTAACCAACAAATGGCACCATACTATGACACCTACACAGAATTTTGAAAAAAGCAGACCTCTTTATTCCCAATACCTTTCAAGGTTATTGGTCTGTGGTATTTCTCCAAAACAAACATGGTACCATCTCAGACCACACAATTTTACTTTGATAGAGAGGAGCAATAACATAAGCATTACATCTCTCTTTATTGCCCTGAGTTGACCAAATCCAGCTAAAGGGACCTACCCTAAGTTATTCCACTTCACATGAAGCACCAATATCCAAGGAGGGCCCAGCAACTGAACCAAACAAACCACTTCTGACCAGACATTTCCATTGGAAATTAGATGAACATAATGGAAATGACAGTGATATGATAGCAATCTCACCATATTACCAATGTAACTATAATGATTTGAGGTACATCTAACTTCAATGTAACAGAATAACATATAAAATATAGTAAAAGAATCTAGATAAAATCTCCATGATTATACACAGCCAATCAAAATCAAATGAGAGTACAACATTAACATGAAATGTGTGCAAGTATAAAACAAAATTGAAAACTATACCAAAAAATCACAACTTTTTTACAGTAAACAGGAAAACACAGAATTAATTCACCCAGAAGTGTATACCCCTTTACAAGCACTTTTTTTTTACAAAATGTATTGATTCTATAGTACAACACATGATAGCTACGCATTGGAAAACGTACAAGGTCTGGATATCCTAAGTCTACACAATTTATCATCACACAAAAGCTCTCAAAATCTGCTTCAGTCCTGTTTCTTTATCTAAACCTATGGCACCATTACAGGCATTGGCTTTAAGCCCAATATACATATGAGTCTCCAACCATTTGTAAAACAGCTCTTGGAATATTAGGTGAGTAAATAATGCTACTTCTATTATATTTGTCAGATAGTGGGTACATGAAGAATTTGGAAAAAAAGATAGCGAGCTATGGGAAACTTACTAGATAAGACTTTTGAACATAACAACACAAGAATTGTTATCTTCAAATAAAGGCCTCCTCCTCCCCTTCAACCTTTCCTCTCCATCTCCAAAATTGGTGTCTTTAACAATTCTTTGCGTTACTTATTATAAAAATCAGCAGACAGTAAAGTTCCCATAGCCTAAGACCTCATCATCCAGGAAACCAGTCAGTCCAGAATTCTTAAAAAAATAGTTTCAATTCCCTGCCTATGAGATTTCACATACTACTCTGGGACAAATAAGTAGAGACTGGTGGCAAATTTAATAAAAAAACAAGTCCCTATGGAGTCACTGGCTTCAAAGACTAAAATAACATAATGAACACCATCATGTAAAATAAACTCATATGACTTCCTAACAAGCAAATGGTGCCATACCACGACACCTACATGGAATTTTGAAAAAAAAATATGTCTCTATTCCCAATACCTTCCTATGGAAAACTTACTAGATAAGACTTTTGAACATAACAACACAAGAATTTTTATCTTCAAATAAAGGCCTCCTCCTCCCCTTCAGCCTTGCCTCTCCATCTCCAAAATTGGTGTCTTTACCAATCTTATCTGTCACTTATTGTAAATAGCAGCAAATACTAAAGTTCCTATAGCCTAGGACCTCATAATGCGGAAATCCAGTCAGTACAGAATTCTTAAAAAAATAGTTTCAAACCCCTGGCTATCAGATATCACATACTACTCTGGTACACAGAAGTAGAGACTGGTGACAAATTTACCAAAACCAAGTTCCTGTGGAGTCACTGGTTTCAAAGACTAAAAAAACACAGTGAACACCATCACTAAAATCAAATCAGATGACTTCCTAACCAGCAAATGGCGCCATACTATGACACCTACACAGAATTTTGAAAAAAGCAGACCTCTTTATTCCCAAAACCTTTCAAGGTTATTATTCTGTGGTATTTCTCCAAAACAAACATGATACCATCTCAGACCACACAATTTTACCTTGAGAAAGAGGAGCAATAACATAAGCATTACATCTCTCTTTATTGCCCTGACCAAATCCAGCTAAAGGGACCTACCCTAAGTTATTCCACTTCACATGAAGCACCAATATCCAAGGAGGGCCCAGCCACTGAACCAAACAAACCACTTCTGACCAGACATCTCCATTGGAAATTAGATGAACATAATGGAAATGACACAGTGATATGATAGCAATCTCACCATATTACCAATGTAACTATAATGATTTGAGGTACATCTAACTTCAATGTAACAGAATAACATATAAAATATAGTAAAATAATCTAGATAAAATCTCCATGATTATACACAGCCAATCAAAATCAAATGAGAGTACAACATTAACATGAAATGTGTGCAAGTATAAAACAAAATTGAAAACTATACCAAAAAATCCCAACTTTTTTACAGTAAACAGGAAAACACAGAATTAATTCACCCAGAAGTGTATACCCCTTTACAAGCCCCTTTTTTTTACAAAACGTATTGATTCTATAGTACAACACATGATAGCTACGCATTGGAAAACGTACAAGGTCTGGATATCCTAAGTCTACACAATTTATCATCACACAAAAGCTCTCAAAATCTGCTTCAGTCCTGGTTCTTTATCTAAACCTATGGCACCACTACAGGCATTGGCTTTAAGCCCAATATACATATGAGTCTCCAACCATTTGTAAAACAGCTCTTGGAATATTAGGTGAGTAAATAATGCTACTTCTATTATATTTGTCAGATAGTGGGTACATGAAGAATTTGGAAAAAAAGATAGCGAGCTATGGGAAACTTACTAGATAAGACTTTTGAACATAACAACACAAGAATTGTTATCTTCAAATAAAGGCCTCCTCCTCCCCTTCAGCCTTGCCTCTCCATCTCCAAAATTGGTGTCTTTACCAATTCTTTTCGTTACTTATTATAAAAATCAGCAGACAGTAAAGTTCCCATAGCCTAAGACCTCATCATCCAGGAAACCAGTCAGTCCAGAAATCTTTAAAAAAATAGTTTAAAATCCCTGCCTATGAGATATCACATACTACTCTGGGACAAATAAGTAGAGACTGGTGGCAAATTTAATCAAAAAACAAGTCCCTATGGAGTCACTGGCTTCAAAGACTAAAATAACATAATGAACACCATCATGTAAAATAAACTCATATGACTTCCTAACAAGCAAATGGTGCCATACCACGACACCTACATGGAATTTTGAAAAAAAAAATATGTCTCTATTCCCAATACCTTCCTATGGAAAACTTACTAGATAAGACTTTTGAACATAACAACACAAGAATTGTTATCTTCAAATAAAGGCCTCCTCCTCCTCTTCAGCCTTTCCTCTCCATCTCCAAAATTGGTGTCTTTACCAATTCTTTGCGTTACTTATTATAAAAATCAGCAGACAGTAAAGTTCCAATAGCCTAAGACCTCATCATCCAGGAAACCAGTCAGTCCAGAAATCTTTAAAAAAATAGTTTCAAATCCCTGCCTATGAGATATCACATACTACTCTGGGACAAATAAGTAGAGACTGGTGGCAAATTTAATCAAAAAACAAGTACCTATGGAGTCACTGGCTTCAAAGACTAAAATAACATAATGAACACCATCATGTAAAATAAACTCATATGACTTCCTAACAAGCAAATGGTGCCATACCACCACACCTACATGGAATTTTTAAAAATAAATATGTCTCTATTCCCAATACCTTCCTATGGGAAACTTACTAGATAAGACATTTGAATAGAGATGAGCGAATCGGGACAACCGAACCCGGTTTCGGTCCGAACTTCAGGAAAAGTTCGGTTCGCAGCGAATCCGAACTTCACCGGGTTCGGCCAAACCCGTTTTGACCAAACCCGGCTACATTTTTGGCGCCTGCCACATGTTACATCTAAAATGGAGGATTTCACAAGATCACCTGACATCAGGCTACCCCATAATGCCTTGCAAACGGCTCTCCCAGCCAATCGGGAGGCAGCATAGGGGCGGGCTCAAGCCTGCAATAAAAGTCTATGCACGGAGCTCAGCGGCCATTTTACAGACAGGAGCTGTAGCGATAGCATCTCTGTGCAGTAAGGGAAAGCTTTAGGAATCTAAAAGGCAGGAATCCAGAAATCGAAGGGGCTCATCCACTACTCACTACTCAGCCAGTGTGTGAATACGTTTTTATAAGGGGCTCATCCCTGTTGCATCCAACTTGCAATACAGGCAGCCTTTGTAGTAGTGGTAGTAGTAGTACTACAAGGCCCAGCATTCCCTGAGTGCACTGCAGCGAGGCTGATTGAAATTCTCATTCATTGCCATTTGCCAAGCCAGTGTCAGTGTGTGAATACGCTTTTAGAAGGGGCTCATCCCCGGCCGTTAACATAACAAACAACCCAACTTGCGATACAGGCAGCCTAGTAGTAATACAAGGCCCAGCATTCCCTGAGTGCACTACAGCGAGGCTGATTGAAATTCTCATTCATTGGCATTTGCCAAGCCAGTGTCAGTGTGTGAATACGCTTTTAGAAGGGGCTCATCCCTGGCCGATAACAGGAATAACAATCCAACTTGCGATACAGGCAGCCTAGTAGTACTACAAGACCCAGCATTCCCTGAGTGCACTGCAGCGAGGCTGATTGAAATTCTCATTCATTGCCATTTGCCAAGCCAGTGTCAGTGTGTGAATACGCTTTTAGAAGGGGCTCATCCCTGGCCGTTAACAGGAATAACAATCCAACTTGCGATACAGGCAGCTTAGTAGTACTACAAGGCCCAGCATTCCCTGAGTGCACTGCAGCGAGGCTGATTGAAATTCTCATTCATTGCCATTTGCCAAGCCAGTGTCAGTGTGTGAATACGCTTTTAGAAGGGGCTCATCCCCGGCCGTTAACATAACAAACAACCCAACTTGCGATACAGGCAGCCTAGTAGTAATACAAGGCCCAGCATTCCCTGAGTGCACTGCAGCGAGGCTGATTGAAATTCTCATTCATTGCCATTTGCCAAGCCAGTGTCAGTGTGTGAATACGCTTATAGAAGGGGCTCATCCCCGGCCGTTAACATAACAAACAACCCAACTTGCGATACAGGCAGCCAAGTAGTAATACAAGGCCCAGCATTCCCTGAGTGCACTGCAGCGAGGCTGATTGAAATTCTCATTCATTGCCATTTGCCAAGCCAGTGTTAGTGTGTGAATACGCTTTTAGAAGGGGCTCTGAAATGTCTGGGAAAAAAAAGGTTGTGAAAGGACGGGGTAGAGGAAAAAACACTCATGCCGTCTCCTCTTCCAGTCCAAATGTTGGATCTGTTGGTGCCACACCCAGTACCAGCATTTGTGGCACAAGACATGTGCCCAGTTCCACTAGTAGCAGCTGCCATGTGCCTGCTGGTAGTAGTATCAGCAAGCCAGACTTGTCCATCTCCTCCGGTGGGCAGGTTACTTTAGACAATACGGCCATTGTGGACTGGTTGGCTGGCTCGCGGTCATCTCAGCAGGAAGACTCTGACGATCTGGCTTCAAGCCAGGTTTCGTTGGATTCCAGATCCTCTACAGTTCCTTGGCACGGTGACAGTAGTAATATAGGTATTTCTAGCGTTTCCATTCCTTCATCTATGTCTTCGCTCCCCCTTCCTAGCGGGAAGCCATCTTTCCTGAGAGTCCTAAGAGACATCTCCTCGGGTGCGAAGGAAGATACTGAACAACATAGTGATGATGATGATGATTTGTTTTCCGCGAGTCAGCCAACGGAGTGTGTTGCAGCGGTGGTGGAGGTGGAAGCGGTGACCGAGACGCATAGCTGCGGTAGTGGGGGTGTTGGTGGTGGTAGCCGTGGTGGCAGACGCAGTAATGAGGGGGGGCATGGAGCCCGCCATGATGTCACATCACATTCACAACACAGTGACAGAAGTGGCGGGGATGATGAGGAAGGCTATGATGATGATGTTTTTTAGACAGGACGTGGGAACCAGGTGACGAGGTGATGACGGCGTCAGAGGAGGAGGGTAGTAGTGGCGGCACTGGACGTGATAAACAGCCAAGCCGAGGTAGGGGCAGAAGTCAATCTGCAAAACGTTGCAGCGGTAGGGTCAGCTCAGGAGCCGGTGACGGCGACACAGATGCTGGTGTAGGCTCCCGAAAAAAGCCTGCCAGACAAGGGGCAAGCTTGGGTGGTTGTGGTGGTGGTGGTGGTGGTGGACGTGATACTACCTCTTTACGGTACTCTGCCGTGTGGCAATTTTTCTGTACCTTCCCGGAGGACGAAAACATGGCACAGTGCCGTATCTGCAAGCAGAAAGTAAGGCGTGGGCAGGGCAGCAATGTAGGAACTACTGCTCTACGTAAACACATGGAACGGCATCACAAGGCCATGTGGGACAATCAACATGCCCCACCATCATGTACATCTAATGAAGACCCCTCTTCCGCTGCTGCTGCTGCTGCTCCGCGTCCCTGTCATCTAAGTAGTAGCCAGGCCTTATCCACCATGTCGTTGTCATCATCATCATCACTGTCATCTAGTGCTCCTCCTACGTCCCGTCACTTATCCATTATGGAATCGTTGTCCAATAAGCAACAATATATACCCAGTCATCCACTTGTCGTGCGGCTTAATTCACACCTGGCTAAGTTGTTGGTGGTGCAGTCGCTGCTGTACCACCTGGTCGACTCCGCCGGCTTCAAGCAATTGATGGCGTGCGCTCAGCCTAGGTGGCGAATACCTAGCCGACATTACTTCTCCAAAACAGCTGTCCCTGCCTTGCACAAGCATGTGGAGGAAAAGGTGTGCCAGTCCTTGCAATTATCCGTGTGCAGCAGGGTACATGCCACCGTCGACACGTGGAGCAGCAACTATGGGCAGGGACAGTACATGTCTTTCACGGCCCACTGGGTCAATATTTTGCAGTCCGATGCACCACCGCAGCAATGCCAGGCATTACCACCTCCACGCTTGTATCTTTCTGGTTCAACTCCGGACACCAGGCGCCTACCATCCTCCTCCTCCTACTCCTCCTCCTCCTCCTTCCCGTCCCCGACAGGACACAGCGTATCTTCCACTCCTCCTCCCTCCTCTTTTCATAGGTGCAAGGTGAAGCACCACAACGCTGTCTTACACCTGCTGAGCCTGGGCGAGAAAAGCCACACAGGGCAGGAGCTGCTGCTCTGCATCAAGGAGGAAATCGCACGCTGGCTGTCTCCTCTGAAACTCACACTGGGCAATGTTGTCTCTGATAACGGCAAGAACGTTGTGGCTGCACTGGGCCTAGGTCACCTGACACACGCTCCTTGCATGGCACATGTGATCAATCTGGTCATAACACGCTTCTTAAAGTCATATGTTGGTTTGAAGGGTGTGCTGGCCATGTCCAGGAAGGTTTGCGTTCGCTTTAGACGTTAGTATGCATTTAAGCACGCCCTCCTGGACTTGCAGCGTCAAAACAATCTCCCAGAACACAGCCTGATTTGCGACGTTCCAACACGCTGGAATTCCACACTGCACATGTTGGACCGTCTGTACGAACAGCAGAAAACCGTGAATGATTTCCTGATGCAGCAGACGGGCAGCGTTTGGAGCCAGTGTAATTTCGAGCTCAGGCACTGGCAGCTGGTTAGAGACGCATGTCGCGTTTTGAGGCCCTTTGAAGAGGCCACACGATTTGTGAGCCGTGACGCTAGCGGAATGAACGATGTTATACCGCTGATATTCATTATGGAGCAAACGCTCACAGTGATGATTCAGCAAAGGATGGAGGAAGGATCACATCTGGCTATGGATGTTGAGGAGGAGGAGGAGGATGAGGATGAGGAAACAGGACCTGAAGAGGAGCCGGATTTGGAGATGGAATCACAGGAAGGGATAGGGGACGAGGAAGCCGCACAACATGACAGTGATGGTGGTGATGACGAGTCTGACGACAAACTTGATGATGGACAACCATGGCAGTATGGGGCGGAGAAGGAACCAACCGGGCCCTCTGAAACGCTGGCCAGGATGGCAAGCTGTATGCTTCGTTACTTGCGCGCTGACTGTCGTATTGTTAGCATGAAGCAAAGAGATGAGTACTGGAT
Organism: Rhinoderma darwinii; assembly: GCF_050947455.1. Taxonomy (NCBI): domain Eukaryota; kingdom Metazoa; phylum Chordata; class Amphibia; order Anura; family Rhinodermatidae; genus Rhinoderma; species Rhinoderma darwinii. The sequence continues at coordinate 321,167 of NW_027461678.1, read as the reverse complement.
AGCCACATTTTTAGACCCTCGGTATGAAGCCAGAATGGGGGAGTTTTTTGTGCCTTCCGAGAGGGAGGCAAAATTGGCTTATTATCGAGAGAAGCTATGCAGCCAGCTTGTCACGGCTTTCAAACGGCAAACACCTGCTGCAAGCATGTCTGACCGGGGGGCCACTCTCCGCTCCCCACTGTCTCATCGTTCCACCGCCTCTGGCAGAGCTACCTCTGCAATAGGCGGCAGCCGCGGCAGCAGCAGCAGCAGCAGCCAATTCAGTTTGGAAAATATGATGACAACATTTTTACATCCAATACCCCGACCTGACACACATCGTAGTCACCAAAGGGATGTTCACCATCACCAGGTGCAGCACCTAAACAACCAGGTTCACTCGTACCTGGACTGTGCCCTTTCTCCGTCAGAAATGCTAATCCCAGACCCCATGGATCATTGGCAAGAACTGGCCCAGTTTGCCATGGGTGTACTGTCTTGTCCACCCTCCAGTGTAGCGTCAGAGAGGGTATTCAGCCTTGCCTCTCTATCTCCAAAATTGGTGTCTTTACCAATCTTTTGTGTCACTTATTGTAAATAGCAGCAAATACTAAAGTTCCTATAGCCTAGGACCTCATAATCCGGAAATCCAGTCAGTACAGAATTCTTAAAAAAATAGTTTCAAACCCCTGGCTATCAGATATCACATACTACTCTGGTACACAGAAGTAGAGACTGGTGACAAATTTACCAAAACCAAGTCCCTGTGGAGTCACTGGTTTCAAAGACTAAAAAAATATAGTGAACACCATCACTAAAATCAAATCAGATTACTTCCTAACCAGCAAATGGCGCCATACTATGACACCTACACAGAATTTAGAAAAAAGCAGACCTCTTTATTCCCAATACCTTTCAAGGTTATTGGTCTGTGGTATTTCTCCAAAACAAACATGATACCATCTCAGACCACACAATTTTACCTTGAGAGAGAGGAGCAATAACATAAGCATTACATCTCTCTTTAGTGTCCTGACCAAATCCAGCTAAAGGGACCTACCCTAAGTTATTCCACTTCACATGAAGCACCAATATCCAAGGAGGGCCCAGCAACTGAACCAAACAAACCACTTCTGACCAGACATCTCCATTGGAAATTAGATGAACATAATGGAAATGACACAGTGATATGATAGCAATCTCACCATATTACCAATGTAACTAGAATGATTTGAGGTACATCTAACTTCAATGTAACAGAATAACATATAAAATATAGTAAAATAATCTAGATAAAATCTCCATGATTATACACAGCCAATCAAAATCAAATGAGAGTACAACATTAACATGTAATGTGTGCAAGTATAAAACAAAATTGAAAACTATACCAAAAAATCCCAACTTTTTTACAGTAAACAGGAAAACACAGAATTAATTCACCCAGAATTTTATATCCCTTTACAAGCACTTTTTTTTTACAAAATGTATTGATTCTATAGTACAACACATGATAGCTATGCATTGGAAAGCGTACAAGGTCTGGATATCCTAAGTCTACACAATTTATCATCACACAAAAGCTCTCAAAATCTGCTTCAGTCCTGGTTCTTTATCTAAACCTATGGCTCCACTACAGGCATTGGCTTTAAGCCCAATATACATATGATTCTCCAACCATTTGTAAAACAGCTCTTGGAATATTAGGTGAGTAAATAATGCTACTTCTATTATATTTGTCAGATAGTGGGTACATGAAGAGTTTGGAAAAAAAGATAGCGAGCTATGGGAAACTTACTAGATAAGACTTTTGAACATAACAACACAAGAATTGTTATCTTCAAATAAAGGCCTCCTCCTCCCCTTCAGCCTTTCCTCTCCATCTCCAAAATTGGTGTCTTTACCAATTCTTTGCGTTACTTATTATAAAAATCAGCAGACAGTAAAGTTCCCATAGCCTAAGACCTCATGATCCAGGAAACCAGTCAGTCCAATATTCTTAAAAAAATAGTTTCAAATCCCTGCCTATGAGATATCACATACTACTCTGGGACAAATAAGTAGAGACTGGTGGCAAATTTAATCAAAAAACAAGTCCCTATGGAGTCACTGGCTTCAAAGACTAAAATAACATAATGAACACCATCATGTAAAATAAACTCATATGACTTCCTAACAAGCAAATGGTGCCATACCACGACACCTACATGGAATTTTGAAAAATAAATATGTCTCTATTCCCAATACTTTCCTATGGAAAACTTACTAGATAAGACTTTTGAACATAACAACACAAGAATTGTTATCTTCAAATAAAGGCCTCCTCCTCCCCTTCAGCCTTGCCTCTCCATCTCCAAAATTGGTGTCTTTACCAATCTTTTGTGTCACTTATTGTAAATAGCAGCAAATACTAAAGTTCCTATAGCCTAGGACCTCATAATCCAGAAATCCAGTCAGTACAGAATTCTTAAAAAAATAGTTTCAAACCCCTGGCTATCAGATATCACATACTACTCTGGTACACAGAAGTAGAGACTGGTGACAAATTTACCAAAACCAAGTCCCTGTTGAGTCACTGGTTTCAAAGACTAAAAAAACACAGTGAACACCATCACTAAAATCAAATCAGATGACTTCCTAACCAGCAAATGGCGCCATACTATGACACCTACACAGAATTTAGAAAAAAGCAGACCTCTTTATTCCCAATAGCTTTCAAGGTTATTGGTCTGTGGTATTTCTCCAAAACAAACATGATACCATCTCAGACCACACAATTTTACCTTGAGAGAGAGGAGCAATAACATAAGCATTACATCTCTCTTTATTGCCCTGACCAAATCCAGCTAAAGGGACCTACCCTAAGTTATTCCACTTCACATGAAGCACCAATATCCAAGGAGGGCCCAGCAACTGAACCAAACAAACCACTTCTGACCAGACATCTCCATTGGAAATTAGATGAACATAATGGAAATGACACAGTGATATGATAGCAATCTCACCATATTACCAATGTAACTATAATGATTTGAGGTACATCTAACTTCAATGTAACAGAATAACATATAAAATATAGTAAAAGAATCTAGATAAAATCTCCATGATTATACACAACCAAACAAAATCAAATGAGAGTACAACATTAACATGAAATGTGTGCAAGTATAAAACAAAATTGAAAACTATACCAAAAAATCCCAACTTTTTTACAGTAAACAGGAAAACACAGAATTAATTCACCCAGAAGTGTATACTCCTTTACAAGCACTTTTTTTACAAAATGTATTGATTCTATAGTACAACACATGATAGCTACGCATTGGAAAACGTACAAGGTCTGGATATCCTAAGTCTACACAATTTATCATCACACAAAAGCTCTCAAAATCTGCTTCAGTCCTAGTTCTTTATCTAAACCTATGGCACCACTACAGGCATTGGCTTTAAGCCCAATATACATATGAGTCTCCAACCATTTGTAAAACAGCTCTTGGAATATTAGGTGAGTAAATAATGCTACTTCTATTATATTTGTCAGATAGTGGGTACATGAAGAATTTGGAAAAAAAGATAGCGAGCTATGGGAAACTTACTAGATAAGACTTTTGAACATAACAACACAAGAATTGTTATCTTCAAATAAAGGCCTCCTCCTCCCCTTCAGCCTTTCCTCTCCATCTCCAAAATTGGTGTCTTTACCAATTCTTTGCGTTACTTATTATAAAAATCAGCAGACAGTAAAGTTCCCATAGCCTAAGACCTCATCATCCAGGAAACCAGTCAGTCCAGAATTCTTAAAAAAATAGTTTCAAATCCCTGCCTATGAGATATCACATACTACTCTGGGACAAATAAGTAGAGACTGGTGGCAAATTTAATCAAAAAACAAGTCCCTATGGAGTCACTGGCTTCAAAGACTAAAATAACATAATGAACACCATCATGTAAAATAAACTCATATGACTTCCTAACAAGCAAATGGTGCCATACCACGACACCTACATGGAATTTTGAAAAAAATATGTCTCTATTCCCAATGCCTTCCTATGGGAAACTTACTAGATAAGACGTTTGAACATAACAACACAAGAATTGTTATCTTCCAATAAAGGCCTCCTCCTCCTCTTCAGCCTTGCCTCTCCATCTCCAAAATTGGTGTCTTTACCAATCTTTTGTGTCACTTATTGTAAATAGCAGCAAATACTAAAGTTCCTATAGCCTAGGACCTCATAATCTGGAAATCCAGTCAGTACAGAATTCTTAAAAAAATAGTTTCAAACCCCTGGCTATCGGGGCGTGGCCTAGCGCTGATGGTGGAAAGACGTGTTGAGTGAGAGCTCCGACCACGAGAAAGAAATCTCACTTCATCCGTCCAAGGAAATCACCCCCGGTGTTCCAGATACAACATGACATCTCCCTACCACCATATAACACCATTGCTGGGCCCATAGGAGAAAGTCTTACAACTTACCGCATAAGATTGAAACGGCAGCCTACTCCACACGCGGCTGTGGTAGTGGACTTCTGCGGACGCCAGACACTCGGGTCTCTGCAGCCATCCCCTCCTCCCCGGCAGCTGGTCCCGTACAACCGGAGGTACACTAGATAAGGACATAGTCCCAGCCTAGCGACAGCACACAGAAACGGGCCGGCACGCGTTGCAGGACTTTTCCGGTGAGTGGGGGAAGGGGACTGTAACCGGCGGCCATCTTACAGAGCGGCTGATTTGATTTACCTTGCTCTATACTACAACACTGTCACAAGCTCTAATACAGTGCATTAGCCTTTATACCATAAATCTCTGTGAGAGATTAATCCTGTAAACTTCGCTATACAGATGCTGGCTTGAATACTTACCTGTTACTGAAACCGCCAGAACATTTGATTACTCAGACCTTATTACGCTATAATGGTTAAAACGTCAAAAGATAAAATCCGAGAAGCAGCGCCTACCCCTAAGTCCCATAAAACGCAAGCAGATCTTGATAAATTCTTAAGAAAAAAGTTAACAGCTTCACCAGCTAGTAAATCTAAGCAAGCACAGTTACTATCTGATGATAATCCTATGGAGGACGACTCCGATATGGATAGCACAGGCGGTAACTCTGATACTGGGGATGACTCTCGTGTGGTTCCAGCATCAAGAGGCTTTATAAAAAGGACACTATACCAAGCTCTTACGCCACTAGTAAAAGACCTTGCAGATATCAAATCTGATCTTCGTAGCATGGGCACCAGGGTTGAAACTGTGGAAGATACGCAAAATGCTCTACTGCATTATAATGCAAAAGTCAAATGTGTTCTCGACCATCAACAAGATTGTATTAACGAATCTCTACTACGTATTGAAGACCAGGAAAACCGAAGCCGCAGAAATAACATCAGGCTCAGGGGACTTCCAGAATCAATTCTACACGATAATTTACCTCAACTAGCTCTGGATATCTTTTCTGACCTGTTAAGCCCTGAGGCGGCCAAATCCATCATAATTGAACGTATTCACAGAGCACTACGGGCCAAACCTCGCCCCAATGACCCTCCAAGAGATATAGTGTGCGGTTTGCTAAGTTATACAGATACCGCTGCAATTTTGAAAGCTGCAAGAAATAAGAACACATTGACCTATGGAACCTCTACGATTCAAATATTCCAAGATATTGCTCCTTCAACTCTAGCAAAGAGGAGAGTGCTCAAATCATTATTAGATGCTCTGAGAGAGAAAAAAATGCAATTTAAGTGGCTCTTTCCGTTTGGAATTGCCATATCCAAAGATGGTCACCAAATTATCATTAGAAAACCTGCGGATTTGGCAGCTGCGTGGGAGAAACTGGACATCCCGCCCATAGATATCCCGTCGTGGCTTCCGTCTACTATGATGGCCTTACCACCTTTGCCAAGTCCCTCATTTTGGAACCAAACCTCAAAAGCCTCTTCGCCCAAAACCAAGAAAGCCCAAACCCGTGCTAGACAACTGGACACCTGACTGTCTTCACAAAAGCCACCGAATGGATTCCTGACCGACCCGCTTCCCCGCTAAGTTTGTGGGAGAAGTGTGGTGAGTGACTCTCTTCCATACTATTTCACATTAAGTTTATGGTTCTCCTTCTCTGTTTCTCTTCTACATAATGTGATTTGAGCTTATACATGCATTAATATGTAACCTTTTACCATATGTTCTGGTATGTTCTTTCAGTGTAAGGTATACTTGTTGGTATATGACTAACGTGTATTCAGTTCCACAGGATTTCTATGTACCTCACGATTTTCTACTGTGGATAAGGACTAGCTACAATTTTACTATGTATTATTATTCTTGCAAATTGTTGCTGTCCTTAGGGGTGCTGACAACCCCTGTATTATTTTTCTTTTGTTTATATTCTTCTCCACTGATTCCTTCCCTCCCCTCCTTTCCTACCCCTTTTTTCCTATCAAAGTCAATAGGTGATTTCTACCATAAGACTATTGGTTATAGGTGCCGATCTGTTATTTCATTTACAAAGAACTCATGGCGGAACTAAAAATTACTTCATTTAATGTAAGAGGTCTGAACTATCCAAGGAAAAGAAGCCAAATTTGACACCAAATTCTTGTAGATAAAACAAAAATCGCCCTGTTACAAGAAACACATATTAGACATAACAAAATTCCAAATTTAAGGAAAAAAGTTTTTTCGAATGTTTACCATAGCACCTACTCATCCTCGCGTAGAGGAGTAAGTATACTTTTCCATACAAGTGTACCTTTCAAATGGGTTGCTGAAATGGTTGACCCAGAAGGACGCTATTTATTTGTTAAGAGCATCATAGGTAATACCCTTTACACGATTGCAAATTTATATGCACCTAACTCCCAACAAACCCAATGGATAGTTCAGACCTTACAACTGTTCAAACAATTTGCTGAGGGTGTTTTAGTAGTGGGAGGTGACCTTAATGTTCCCATAGACCCACTCTTGGATACCACAGGGAATCCTTCCACTTCATACCGATATACGACTAAATTACGTAAGACTTTAAATGCATTACACCTGTCAGATACTTGGAGACTACTACATCCCTCTGACCGGGACTACACCTATTTCTCTCATACGCACCATAGATACCACAGGTTGGACTATATCTTCATTTCTCAATCCCAAGTTCCTTTTATAATACGTACTGATATAGGAAATATTTTACTCTCAGATCACGCACCGATTCATACTACTCTGACATTAGCAGACATTCCTAAAGGCCAATGGTGTTGGAGGATCAATGATACTCTGTTGGCTGATCCCTCTCACCAATCTTCTATAAAGACACATATACAAAATTACTTTAACACCAATATTACAGCAGATGTCTCACCTGCTATCACTTGGGAAGCACACAAATCAGTTTTAAGGGGGGAGCTTATTTCATTATGTACATATATTAAAAAACAGAAGTCAGAGCTCTTAAATGCTCTCTTCTCACAAATCTCTTCGTTAGAAAACCTTCACAAGCGTACCCAAGCGGAAACCACTAAAGACAAATTATACTCTTTACGTAATAAAGTTAAAGATCTACTGAACATTAAATCAGCCAGACTGTTACAAATATCGAAGTTTAAATTTTATGCACATGGGGACAAAGGCAACCAGACGATGTCCGCTCTCCTTAAAACTTATCAAGATAAAGCATTCATTCACCGTATTGCACAAAAGCCAGGGAATTTTGTTACGGATACAACCTCCATTGCCACGGCATTCCAGAAATTTTATATGAACCTGTATAATCTTACAGATTCTACAGTAGCTGACACATCATCTACACCCACCAAACATGCTATACATTCATTTTTAGACTCCATTGACATTCCACGCATATCAGATGATAATGCCCAAGAACTGCTGGCACCTTTTTTCCCTGCAGAGCTGCTAAAAGTCCTTCATTCTATCCCGTCAGGTAAAAGCCCGGGCCCAGATGGTTACACCATAAACTACTATATACAATTTAAAGACTTATTAATAGCACCATTTACTTCTCTCTGTAACTCACTTCTCACTGGCTCGAAACTTCCTGGTCAAGCCCTAGAAGCACATATTACTCTTATCCCTAAAGAGGGTAAGGATGCCTCACAATGTGGAAGCTATAGACCAATATCACTCCTTAACCCCTTAAGGACGCAGCCTAGTTTTGGCTTTAAGGCTCAGAGCCCATTTTTCAAATCTGACATATTTCACTTTATGTGGTAATAACGTCGGAATGCTTAAACCTACCCAAGCGATTCTGAGATTGTTTTCTCGTGACACATTGGGCTTCATGTTCGTGGTAAAATTTGGTCGATATATTCAGTGTTTATTGGTGAAAAATTGCAAAATTTAGAGAAAATTTTGAAAAAAATTGCATTTTTCAGAATTTAAATGCATCTGCTTGTAAAACAGACGGTTATACCACCCAAAATAGTTACTAGTTCACATTTCCCATATGTCTACTTTAGATTGGCATCGTTTTTTGAACATTCTTTTATTTTTCTTGGACGTTACAAGGCTTAGAACATAAACAGCAATTTCTCATATTTTTAAGAAAATTTCAAAAGCCTTTTTTTTAAGGTACCTCTTGAGTTCTGAAGTGGCTTTGTGGGGCCTATGTATTAGAAACCCTGATAAAACACCCCATTTTAAAAACTAGACCCCTCAAAGTATTCAAAACAGCAGTTATAAAGTTTTTTAACCCTTCAGGCATTTCACAGGAATTAAAGCAAAGTGGAGGTGAAATTTGCAAATTTCATTTTTCTTGCTGAATTTCAATTTTATTCATTTTTTTTTCTGTAACACAGAAGGTTTTACCAGAGAAACACTACTAAATATGTATTGTCCAGATTCTGCAGTTTTTAGAAATGTCCCACATGTGGCCCTACTGCGCTCGTGGACTAAAAGACAAGCCCTAGAAGCAAAGAAGCACCTAGTGCATTTTGAGTCCTCTTTTTTATTAGAATATATTTTAGGCAGCATGCCAGGTTTGAAGAGGTGTTGAGGTGCCAAAACAGTAGGAATCCCCCAATAGTGACCACATTTTGTAAACTACACCCCTCAAGGAATTCATTTAGGGTTGTTGTTACCATTTTGACCGCACATTTTTTTCACAGCACGTATTTGAATTGGGCTCTGAAATGAAAAAAATGTCATTTTTTCCAATAAAATGTCATTTGTGATCAAAATTTCTTATTTTCACAGGGAACAAAATACCCCATTTTGTTGCCCAATTTGTCCTTAGTGTGGCAGTACCCCATTTGTGGTGATAAACTGCCGTTTGGGCCCATGGGAGGGCTCAGAAGGAAAGGAGCGCTATATGATTGTTGGAGTCCAGATTTTGTTGGATTGGTTTTCGGGTGCCATGTCGCATTTGCAGAGCCTCAGAGGTATCAAAGCAATGGAAACCCACCAAAAGTGACCCCATTTTGGAAACTACACCCCTCAAGGAATTCATTTATGGTTGTTGTTAGCATTTTGACCGCACAGTTTTTTCACAGCACCTATTTCAATTGGGCTGTGACATTAAAAAAATGTCATTTTTTCCAATAAGATGTAATTTTTTACCAAAATTTCTTATTTTCACAGGGAACAAAATACTCAATTTTGTTGCCCAATTTCTCCTGAGTGCATCAATACCCCATTTGTGGCAATAAACTGCCGTTTGGGCCCATGGGAGGCCTCAGAAGGGAAGGAGCGCTGTGTGTTCTTTGGAGTACAGATTTTGCTGGTTTGGTTTTCGTGTGCCATGTCGCATTTGCAGAGCCCCAGAGGTATCAAAGCAATGGAAACCCACCAGAAGTGACCCCATTTTGGAAACTACACCCCTCAAGGAATTCATTTATGGGTAATGTGACCATTTAGACCCCATAGTTTCTTCACAGAACTTATTTGAATTGGGCTGGGAATTTAAAAAAAATATATTTTTTCCAATAATATGTCATTTTAGCTCAAAAATTCTTATTTTCACAAGAAATAAAATACTCAATTTTGTTGCCCAATTTGTGCTGAGTGCGGCAATACCCCATTTGTGGTGATAAACTGCCGTTTGGGCCCATGGGAGGCCTCAGAAGGGAAGGAGCGCTGTGTGTTCTTTGGAGTACAGATTTTGTTGGATTGGTTTTCGGGTGCCATGTCACATTTGCAGAGCCCCAGAGGTATCAAAGCAATGGAAACCCACCAGAAGTGACCCCATTTTGGAAACTACACCCCTCAAGGAATTCATTTATGGGTAATGTGACCATTTAGACCCCATAGTTTCTTCACAGAACTTATTTGAATTGGGCTGGGAATGAAAACAAAATTATTTTTGTCAAATAATATGTAGTTTTGGCTGAAAATTTCTTATTTCCACAAGAAACAAAATACCCCATTCTGTTGCGCAATTTGTTCTGAGTGCCGCAATACCCCATTTGTTGTGATAAACTGCCGTTTGGGCCCATGGGAGGGCTCAGAAGGAAAGGACCACCATTTGGCCTACTCGGGATTTTCTAGTGCGAAGTCATGTATGCAGAAGCCCCTGAGGTACCAGTACAGTTGAAACCCGCAAGAAGTGACCCCGTTTTAAAAACTACACCCTTAAGGCATTCATCTAGAGGTGTAGTGACCATTTTGACCGGAGACCTACACCCCATAAACTGTAATGTGGGTTCTCCCGGGTATGGCAATACCCTACATGTGGCTGTTATCAGCTGCCTGGACACACAGCAGGGCCCAGAGGGGAAAGACGAGGGGGGATAAGCTGTGCGGAGTGCATCAGGGTAAGTAAAATTGGGGTAAATTATAAACCAAGGGATGTATGATAAATTTTAAAACACTTTCATACAGAGCTCTGGTTATTCGGGACACGTGTCACATTGATATATTGTGTCCTCCCTTATCCCCCTCTTATAGCAGACTTTGCACCTCTTTTGACTTTTTCCCTTCTTGCCAGTTTGGGGAACTTCTCCTGGAAAGTGTTGCCGCCCTGGTACGATGCGTGTGGCCCCGCTTCCAGAAGTACTGGGTGCCCCCCCTTCTTGGTCCCTAAAGATTAGGTTCTTGATAATCACCTCTTGAAATTCCAGGAAAGTTCGCGTCTGGCCTGCACATCGACGTAGCACGTACGCATTGTACAAAGCCATCTATATGATGTTCCCGGCCAGCTTCTTATACCACACCGCATGGCACTGTAGGGCTTCAGGACTTGATCTTACAAGTCCATCACTCCCATGTACCTATTGTAGTCCAGGATGCAGTCTGGTTTGGGGGTGGCCTTTCCTTCATATATCCTAAACCTGTAGGTATACCCTGATGCACTCTCACAGCTTATACATCTTCACGCCATACCTTGCCCTCTTACCCGGCAGGTACTCGCGGAATTGAACCCTCCCTTTAAAATGTACCAGGGACTCATCAATAGAAATACACTTCTCGGGGGTGTATGCTTGGGAAAACCGGGCACTGGAACGGTCTAATAGGGGTCTCCGTTTAGACAAACGGTGAAAACTGGGGTAATCTCGGGGTGGGCACGGCTCATTATCAGTATAATGTAAGAAGCGAAGTATTGCCTCATTTATTTATTTTTTTAGGTTCCAGTTCAGTTCTGAAGTTGCTTTGAGGGGCCCATATATTAGAAACCCCTATCAAATACCCCATTTTAGAAACTAGACCCCTCAAAGTATCCACAACAGCATGTAGAAAGTTTATGAACCCTTTAGGTGTTTCACAAAAATTTAGAGCAAAGTAGAGGTGAAATTTACATTTTTTTTTTGTCAGAAAATCCTCTTTATACCATTTTTTTTATAACACAAAAGGATTTATCACAGAAACGCAACTTAATACGTATTGCCCAGATTCTGCAGTTTTGAGAAATATCCCACATGTGGCCCTCGGGCGGTAATGGACTGAAGCACCGGCCTCCGAAGCAAAGGAGCACCCAGTGGATTTTGAGGCCTCTTTTTTATTAGGCACCATGTCCGGTTTGAAGAGGTCTTGTGGTGCCAAAACATTGGGAACCCCACAAAAGTGACCCCAATTTGGAAACTAGACCCCTTGAGGAATCCATTGTAGTTTTCTTGGGGTGCATGCGGCTTTTTGATCAGTTTTTATTCTATTTTTAGGTGGCGTGGTGACTAAAAAACAGCAATTCTACTATTGTTTTTTTTTCGTTTTTTTTTACAGCGTTCACCGTGCGCTATAAATGACATATTCACTTTATTCTGCGGGGCGATACGATTACGGCGATACCAGATGTTTATAGTTTTTTTTTATGTCTTATGGCGTTTGCACAATAAAATACGTTTTGTAAACAATCATTCACTTTTTGTGTTGCCTTATTCTAAGAGCCAGAACGTTTTTATTTTTCAATCAATAAAGCCGTGCGAGGACTTATTTTTTGCGTAACGAACTGTAGTTTCGATCAGTACCATTTTTAGGTACATGCGACTTTTTGATCTCTTTTTATTCCATTTTTTGGGAGGTGAAGTGACCAAAGAATTGTGATTGTGGTTCGGTTTATTATTATTTTATTTTACGGCGTTCACCGTGCGGGATAAATAATGAAATAATTTTGTAGTTCAGGCCGTTACGGACGCGGCGATACCAATTATGTATAGTTTATTTGTTTGTTTATATATTTTTATTAATAATAAAGGACTGATAAGGGAAAAGGGGGGATTTTTACTTTTAATACTTTTAAATCTTTTATTTTCTTATTTTTACACAACTTTTTTTAACTTTTTTTTAACTTTATTACTTTGTCCCACTAGGGGACATGAGGGCAGGAGGCTCTGATCGCTATTCTAATACACTGCACTACATGCGTAGTGCAGTGTATTAGAACTGTCAGCTACTCACTGACAGCAAGCATAGTGGGTCCTGACGTTGTCAGGACCCACTAGGCTTCCGTCTATGGCATAGCCGGACGCCATTGTTTGGTGTCCGGTTGCCATAGTCACCATCGCCGGCCGCTATCGCGTAGCAGGCCGGCGATGGCAGCTTAACCCCTAAAAAGCCGCGATCTCTATAGAACGCGGCTTTTAAGGGGTTAATCAGCGGGGACAAGCGATCGGTCCCCGCTGTAGGAGCTGTGACAGCTGCTGAACAAGACAGCAGCGTCACAGCTCCTGTATGTGTCGGGAGGACGGCCGAAACGGCCGTTACTCCCGAGACGTACTATTACGGCATGGAGCGCGAACGATACAGCTGCCATGACGTAATAGTACGTCAAGGAGCGGGAAGGGGTTAATACTGCTATAAAATGGTGGGCTAAAGCTCTGGCAGCTCGTCTCAGTCCCATGTTATCTAGCATTATTGGACCTGAACAGACCGGATTTGTCAAGGGAAGACAAGGATCAGATAACTCCTCAAGGGTTTTAAGGTTGGTACAATACGCTTTAAAATCTCGAACACCCTTAGTCCTGCTCAGTACAGATGCAGAAAAGGCGTTTGATAGGGTGGATTGGCCTTATATGATCGCTTCCCTGGAGAAATTTGGGATACCTCTTGCTTTTATACAAGCGATTCTTTCCCTATATAGTAACCCTAGTGCAAAGGTGAGAGTTAATGGGGTGCTCTCAAATTCCTTTACCATCACTAATGGTACAAGACAAGGATGTCCTCTATCGCCGACACTATTCGTGTTAGTCATGGAGACGCTGATCCAGAAAATTCGACAGGATCCTATTATTCATGGCTTGTCAATAGGCTCATTCACACACAAAACGGCAGCATTTGCAGATGACCTGCTGATACTCACTACTAACCCTGAGAGATCACTCCCACAGATCACAGATATCTTCTCAAAATTTGGAGAAATTTCTAATTTTAAAATAAACTTTAGTAAGTCAGAAGCCCTCAACATTTCGGTACCGCAAGATATTATTCTTCGCTTAAAAAAGAGTTCCCCCTACCTGTGGCCAGAAATGTCTATTAAATACTTAGGCATCCGCATTCCTAAAAACCCCTCTCTACTTTATAAACTTAATTATCTAAATTTGCTAGCTAACATTAAAACTTACTTACATTCCTTACACGTTCCCTTGATGTCATGGATGGGCAGGAGAAATCTTCTCAAAACATATATTGTCCCTAAACTCTTATATGTTCTTCAAACTGTACCTATCTGGCTTGCTAAGTCTTTCTTCCTATTAGTCAAGAAAACTTTCTCGGAATTTATTTGGAACAACAAACGTTATCGGTTAGCATATAAATACATTATAGCAAACTACCGCTTGGGAGGCTTTGGCCTCTCCGATTTAATGTCCTACTATAGGGCTAACCATTTACGTCGGTGGACCATCTTAGCACATCATGACTTGAAAAATATCTATGCTTCTATGGAACGCTCTCTAATGTCAATAGAAGAAAAACAGGCCTTCTGGGGTTTGCGTCCTGCTACTGCAGGCAAATTTTACAATGAATCTTTACTCAAAGGCACCATATTAACTTGGCAAGAGGTGAATAAATCATCTGCGTTGTTATCCTCCCCATCCCCCCTAATGCCACTAAATTTACTGCCATGCCTTCAATGTAACTCTAACTCCTCACCCTCGGCCCCTTGGGATATTCCACATACTCTAACTATATCAGATGTTCAAAAGCTTTCAGGAAATACTGAAATAATGGATCTAATTGTGAAAGCTAATGTTCCTCCAGGGAATTTTTTATTAACACATCATATTCTTAAAGAATGCCAAAAATTAGGGACACCTCATACAATACCTCACACTAATACCTGGCTAGAAGATTTGATGGCGGTGACTCCATACACTACCCCGAAACTATCCCAATTATATCAACAGGTTCTGATGATGCGAATGGACTGCAAACCAAGATATATTGGGAGATGGGAGGAAGAATTGGGGATGCAGCTCACTGAACCTGAACTGCGTTTTGTACTAGCAAATTCACATGGTTTCTCTAGATGTACGAGAATTCAAGAGAACTCCTTTAAACTTACAACAAGGTGGTATAAAACACCGATAATACTTCATGCTATAAATAACTCAGTTTCAGATCAATGTTGGAGGTGTAAAAGGGACATCGGATCATTATCACATATCTGGTGGCATTGCCCCCTTATTCAGCCATATTGGATTCATGTAGGGAAAGTCATAAATACTATATGCTCTCTCAATATCACATTGACTCCAGAATTGGTACTACTATGGAAACCTATAAGTGGCTTTATACCAAAAAAAAATAATCTACCAACGCACATGATAGCTGCAGCAAAACTACTGATTCCAATATTGTGGAAAGACACAGCTCCCCCTACTTTTACACAATGGTTAGATAAAGTATTTGAAATCCAGTGATTCGAAGAAATGGCACACTGGGAATCAAAGACAAGGGGCAAATATTTAGCTACCTGGTCCCCATTGCTAGATTTCCCTGACATCACTAGACTATGATGGTATCCCAAAAGGTAGAAATACAGAATCGACCAAGACCTAGCTACCTAGTGCAGAAGAAGAGTCATAACAAGGTACAAAATACAGATCACAATACCGTATAATGCTTTTACCAACAATTCATATACTCCAACAGAATTGCCTACTGACACACCCAAACTACCTACCCTCCCTTACTTTCCCCTCTCCCCCTTCGCATTTCTATATTTTTTGTTTTTCCCTTGTGTTATGTTATATTGTATTATTTTGTATTACCTGCTTATCCTTATGGATGATTAGCAAGGGCTCTGCGTAGCCAATGTTATAACAATTTGTTATATTCGCTTGTTCAAATTTATATAACAATAAAAACAGATTTGAAACAAACAAACCCCTGGCTATCAGATATCACATACTACTCTGGTACACAGAAGTAGAGACTGTTGACAAATTTACCAAAACCAAGTCCCTGTGGAGTCACTGGTTTCAAAGACTAAAAAAACACAGTGAACACCATCACTAAAATCAAATCAGATGACTTCCTAACAAAAAAATGGCGCCATACTATGACACCTACACAGAATTTTGAAAAAAGCAGACCTCTTTATTCCCAATACCTTTCAAGGTAATTGGTCTGAGGTATTTCTCCAAAACAAACATGATACCATCTCAGACCACACAATTTTACCTTGAGAGAGAGGAGCAATAACATAAGCATTACATCTCTCTTTATTGCCCTGACCAAATCCAGCTAAAGGGACCTACCCTAAGTTATTCCACTTCACATGAAGCACCAATATCCAAGGAGGGCCCAACAACTTAACCAAACAAACCACTTCTGACCAGACATCTCCATTGGAAATTAGATGAACATAATGGAAATGACACAGTGATATGATAGCAATCTCAACATATTACCAATGTAACTATAATGATTTGAGGTACATCTAACTTCAATGTAACAGAATAACATATAAAATATAGTAAAAGAATCTAGATAAAATCTCCATGATTATACAGAGCCAATCAAAATCAAATGAGAGTACAACATTAACATGAAATGTGTGCAAGTATAAAACAAAATTGAAAACTATACCAAAAAATCCCAACTTTTTTACAGTAAACAGGAAAACACAGAATTAATTCACCCAGAAGTGTATACCCCTTTACAAGCCCTTTTTTTACAAAATGTATTGATTCTATAGTACAACACATGATAGCTACACATTGGAAAACGTACAAGGTCTGGATATCCTAAGTCTACACAATTTATCATCACACAAAAGCTCTCAAAATCTGCTTCAGTCCTGGTTCTTTATCTAAACCTATGGCACCACTACAGGCATTGGCTTTAAGCCCCATATACATATGAGTCTCAAACCATTTGTAAAACAGCTCTTGGAATATTAGGTGAGTAAATAATGCTACTTCTATTATATTTTTCAGATAGTGGGTACATGAAGAATTTGGAAAAAAAGATAGCGAGCTATGGGAGACTTACTAGATAAGACTTTTGAAGATAACAACACAAGAATTGTTATCTTCAAATAAAGGCCTCCTCCTCCCCTTCAGCCTTTCCTCTCCATCTCCAAAATTGGTGTCTTTACCAATTCTTTGCGTTACTTATTATAAAAATCAGCAGACAGTAAAGTTCCAATAGCCTAAGACCTCATCATCCAGGAAACCAGTCAGTCCAGAATTCTTAAAAAAATTGTTTCAAATCCCTGCCTATGAGATATCACATACTACTCTGGCACAAGTAAGTAGAGACTGGTGGCAAATGTAATCAAAAAACAAGTCCCTATGGAGTCACTGGCTTCAAAGACTAAAATAACATAATGAACACCATCATGTAAAATAAACTCATATGACTTCCTAACAAGCAAATGGTGCCATACCACGACACCTACATGGAATTTTGAAAAAAAAAATATGTCTCTATTCCCAATACCTTCCTATGGAAAACTTACTAGATAAGACTTTTGAACATAACAACACAAGAATTGTTATCTTCAAATAAAGGCCTCCTCCTCCCCTTCAGCCTTGCCTCTCCATCTCCAAAATTGGTGTCTTTACCAATCTTTTGTGTCACTTATTGTAAATAGCAGCAAATACTAAAGTTCCTATAGCCTAGGACCTCATAATCCGGAAATCCAGTCAGTACAGAATTCTTAAAAAAATAGTTTCAAACCCCTGGCTATCAGATATCACATACTACTCTGGTACACAGAAGTAGAGACTGGTGACAAATTTACCAAAACCAAGTCCCTGTGGAGTCACTGGTTTCAAAGACTAAAAAAATACAGTGAACACCATCACTAAAATCAAATCAGATGACTTCCTAACCAGCAAATGGCGCCATACTATGACACCTACACAGAATTTAGAAAAAAGCAGACCTCTTTATTCCCAATACCTTTCAAGGTTATTGGTCTGTGGTATTTCTCCAAAACAAACATGATACCATCTCAGACCACACAATTTTACCTTGAGAGAGAGGAGCAATAACATAAGCATTACATCTCTCTTTATTGCCCTGACCAAATCCAGCTAAAGGGACCTACCCTAAGTTATTCCACTTCACATGAAGCACCAATATCCAAGGAGGGCCCAGCCACTGAACCAAACAAACCACTTCTGACCAGACATCTCCATTGGAAATTAGATGAACATAATGGAAATGACACAGTGATATGATAGCAATCTCACCATATTACCAATGTAACTAGAATGATTTGAGGTACATCTAACTTCAATGTAACAGAATAACATATAAAATATAGTAAAATAATCTAGATAAAATCTCCATGATTATACACAGCCAATCAAAATCAAATGAGAGTACAACATTAACATGAAATGTGTGCAAGTATAAAACAAAATTGAAAACTATACCAAAAAATCCCAACTTTTTTACAGTAAACAGGAAAACACAGAATTAATTCACCCAGAAGTGTATACCCCTTTACAAGCCCCTTTTTTTTACAAAACATATTGATTCTATAATACAACACATGATAGCTACGCATTGGAAAACGTACAAGGTCTGGATATCCTAAGTCTACACAATTTATCATCACACAAAAGCTCTCAAAATCTGCTTCAGTCCTGGTTCTTTATCTAAACCTATGGCACCACTACAGGCATTGGTTTTAAGCCCAATATACATATGAGTCTCCAACCATTTGTAAAACAGCTCTTGGAATATTAGGTGAGTAAATAATGCTACTTCTATTATATTTGTCAGATAGTGGGTACATGAAGAATTTGGAAAAAAAGATAGCGAGCTATGGGAAACTTACTAGATAAGACTTTTGAACATAACAACACAAGAATTGTTATCTTCAAATAAAGGCCTCCTCCTCCCCTTCAGCCTTTCCTCTCCATCTCCAAAATTGGTGTCTTTACCAATTCTTTGCGTTACTTATTATAAAAATCAGCAGACAGTAAAGTTCCCATAGCCTAAGACCTCATCATCCAGGAAACCAGTCAGTCCAGAATTCTTAAAAAAATAGTTTCAAATCCCTGCCTATGAGATATCACATACTACTCTGGGACAAATAAGTAGAGACTGGTGGCAAATTTAATCAAAAAACAAGTCCCTATGGAGTCACTGGCTTCAAAGACTAAAATAACATAATGAACACCATCATGTAAAATAAACTCATATGACTTCCTAACAAGCAAATGGTGCCATACCACGACACCTACATGGAATTTTGAAAAAAATATGTCTCTATTCCCAATGCCTTCCTATGGGAAACTTACTAGATAAGACGTTTGAACATAACAACACAAGAATTGTTATCTTCCAATAAAGGCCTCCTCCTCCTCTTCAGCCTTGCCTCTCCATCTCCAAAATTGGTGTCTTTACCAATCTTTTGTGTCACTTATTGTAAATAGCAGCAAATACTAAAGTTCCTATAGCCTAGGACCTCATAATCTGGAAATCCAGTCAGTACAGAATTCTTAAAAAAATAGTTTCAAACCCCTGGCTATCGGGGCGTGGCCTAGCGCTGATGGTGGAAAGACGTGTTGAGTGAGAGCTCCGACCACGAGAAAGAAATCTCACTTCATCCGTCCAAGGAAATCACCCCCGGTGTTCCAGATACAACATGACATCTCCCTACCACCATATAACACCATTGCTGGGCCCATAGGAGAAAGTCTTACAACTTACCGCATAAGATTGAAACGGCGGCCTACTCCACACGCGGCTGTGGTAGTGGATTTCTGCGGACGCCAGACACTCGGGTCTCTGCAGCCATCCCCTCCTCCCCGGCAGCTGGTCCCGTACACTAGATAAGGACATAGTCCCAGCCTAGCGACAGCACACAGAAACGGGCAGGACTTTTCCGGTGAGTGGGGGAAGGGGACTGTAACCGGCGGCCATCTTACAGAGCGGCTGATTTGATTTACCTTGCTCTATACTACAACACTGTCACAAGCTCTAATACAGTGCATTAGCCTTTATACCATAAATCTCTGTGAGAGATTAATCCTGTAAACTTTGCTATACAGATGCTGGCTTGAATACTTACCTGTTACTGAAACTGCCAGAACATTTGCTTACTCAGACCTTATTACGCCATAATGGTTAAAACGTCAAAATATAAAATCCGAGAAGCAGCGCCTACCCTAAGTCCCATAAAACGCAAGCAGATCTTGATAAATTCTTAAGAAAAAAGATAACAGCTTCACCAGCTAGTAAATCTAAGCAAGCACAGTTACTATCTGATGATAATCCTATGGAGGACGACTCCGATATGGATAGCACAGGCGGTAACTCTGATACTGGGGATGACTCTCGTGTGGTTCCAGCATCAAGAGGCTTTATAAAAAGGACACTATACCAAGCTCTTACGCCACTAGTAAAAGACCTTGCAAATCTGATCTTCGTAGCATGGGCACCAGGGTTGAAACTGTGGAAGATACGCAAAATGCTCTACTGCATTATAATGCAAAAGTCAAATGTGTTCTCGACCATCAACAAGATTGTATTAACGAATCTCTACTACGTATTGAAGACCAGGAAAACCGAAGCCGCAGAAATAACATCAGGCTCAGGGGACTTCCAGAATCAATTCTACACGATAATTTACCTCAACTAGCTCTGGATATCTTTTCTGACCTGTTAAGCCCTGAGGCGGCCAAATCCATCATAATTGAACGTATTCACAGAGCACTACGGGCCAAACCTCGCCCCAATGACCCTCCAAGAGATATAGTGTGCGGTTTGCTAAGTTATACAGATACCGCTGCAATTTTGAAAGCTGCAAGAAATAAGAACACATTGACCTATGGAACCTCTACGATTCAAATATTCCAAGATATTGCTCCTTCAACTCTAGCAAAGAGGAGAGTGCTCAAACCATTATTAGATGCTCTGAGAGAGAAAAAAATGCAATTTAAGTGGCTCTTTCCGTTTGGCATTGCCATATCCAAAGATGGTCACCAAATTATCATTAGAAAACCTGCGGATTTGGCAGCTGCGTGGGAGAAACTGGACATCCCACCCATAGATATCCCGTCGTGGCTTCCGTCTACTATGATGGCCTTACCACCTTTGCCAAGTCCCTCATTTTGGAACCAAACCTCAAAAGCCTCTTCGCCCAAAACCAAGAAAGCCCAAACCCGTGCTAGACAACTGGACACCTGACTGTCTTCACAAAAGCCACCGAATGGATTCCTGACCGACCCGCTTCCGCGCTAAGTTTGTGGGAGAAGTGTGGTGAGTGACTCTCTTCCATACTATTTCACATTAAGTTTATGGTTCTCCTTCTCTGTTTCTCTTCTACATAATGTGATTTGAGTTTATA